>NC_060188.1:5766045-5786045 GCF_021184085.1 Oncorhynchus gorbuscha
CAGAGAGAGAGAGATATATAGAGAGAGAGATACAGATAGAGAGAGATATACAGAGAGAGAAACAGAGAGAGAGAGATACAGAGAGAGAGAGAAACAGAGAAAGATGTACAGAGAGAGAGATATACACAGAGAGAGAGAAACAGAGGGAGAGATATACAGAGAGAGAAACAGAGAGAGAGAGATATACAGAGAGAGATATACAGAGAGAGAAACAGAGAGAGAGATATACAGAGAGAGAGAAACAGAGAGAGATAAACAGAGAGAGAAACACAGAGAGAGATATACAGAGAGAGAGAAACACAGAGAGAGAGAAACACAGAGAGAGATACAGAGAGAGAAACAGAGAGAGAGATATACAGGGAGAGAAACAGAGAGGGAGATATACAGAGAGAGAGATATACAGAGAGAGAGAGAGAGATACAGAGAGAGAGATATACAGAGAGAGAAACAAAGAGAGAGAGAGATATATACAGAGAGAGAGAAACAGAGAGAGATATACAGAGAGAGAGAAACAGAGAGAGATATACAGAAAGAGAAACAGAGAAAGAGAGATACAGAGAGAGAGAAACAGAGAGAGATATATACACAGAGAGAAAGATATACAGAGAGAGAAACAGAGAGAGATATATACAGAGAGATAGATACAGAGAGATAGATATACAGAGAGAGAAACAGAGAGAGAGAGAGAGAGAGAGAGAGATACAGAGAGAGAGAGAGATACAGAGAGAGAGAAACAGAGGGAGAGATATACAGAGAGAGAGAGAGAAATAGAGAGAGAGATATACAGAGAGAGAAATAGAGAGAAAGAGAGATATAGAGAGAGAGAGAGATACACAGAGAGAGAAACACAGAGGGAGAGATATACAGAGAGAGAAACAGAGAAAGAGAGATATACAGAGAGATAGATACAGAGAGATAGATACACAGAGAGAGAAACAGAGAAAGAGAGATATACAGAGAGATAGATACAGAGAGATAGATACACAGAGAGAGAAACAGAGAGAGAGATATACAGAGAGAGAAACAGAGAGAGAGAGGGAGATATACAGAGAGAGAAACAGAGTGAGAGAGATATACAGAGATAGAAACAGAGAGAGAGATATACAGGGAGAGAAACAGAGAGGGAGATATACAGAGAGAGAGATATACAGAGAGAGAGATACAGAGAGAGAGATATACAGAGAGAGAAACAGAGAGAGATATATATACAGAGAGAGATACAGAGGGAGAGAGATATACAGAGAGAGAAACAGAGAGAGAGATATACAGAGAGAGAGAAACACACAGAGAGAGATACAGAGAGGGAAACAGAGAGGGAGATATACAGGTAGAGAAACAGAAAGAGATATATATACAGAGAGAGAGAGAGATACAGAGGGAGAGAGATATACAGAGAGAGAAACAGAGAGAGAGATATACAGAGAGAGAGAAACACAGAGAGAGATATACAGAGAGAGAAACAGATAGAGAGATACACAGAGAGAGAGAAACACAGAGAGAGAGATACAGAGAGGGAAACAGAGACGGAGATATACAAAGAGAGAGATATACAGAGAGAGAGATACAGAGAGGGAAAAACAAAGAGAGATATACAGAGAGAGAGAAACAGAGAGAGATATACAGATAGAGAAACAGAGATAGAGATATAGAGAGAGAGAGAGATACAGAGAGAGAGAGATATACAGAGAGAGAGAAACAGAGAAAGATGTACAGAGAGAGAACCAGAGAGAGAGAGATATACAGAGAGAGAGAGAGAAACAGAGGGAGATATATACAGAGAGAGAAACAGAGAGAGAGAGAGATATACAGAGAGAGATACAGATAGAGAGAGATATATACAGAGAGAGAAACAGAGAGAGAGATATACAGAGAGAGAGAAACAGAGAGAGATAAACAGAGAGAGAAACACAGAGAGAGATACACAAAGAGAGATAAACACAGAGAGAGAGATACAGAGAGAGAAACATAGAGAGAGATATACAGGGAGAGAAACAGAGAGAGAGAGAGATATATACAGAGAGAGAGAGAAACAGAGAGAGATATACAGAGAGAGAGAAACAGAGAGAGATATACAGAAAGAGAAACAGAGAAAGAGAGATACAGAGAGAGAGAAACAGAGAGAGATATATACACAGAGAGAAAGATATACAGAGAGCGAAACAGAAAGAGATATATACAGAGAGATAGATATACAGAGAGAGAAACAGAGAGAGAGAGAGAGATACAGAGAGAGAAACAGAGAGAGGGAGAGATATACAGAGAGAGAGAGAAATAGAGAGAGAGATATACAGAGAGAGAAACAGAGAGAAAGAGAGATATACAGAGAGAGAGAGATACAGAGAGAGAAACACAGAGAGAGAGAGATATACAGAGAGAGAAACACAGAGAGAGAGAGAGAAACAGAGAAAGAGAGATAGACAAAGAGATAGATACAGAGAGATAGATACACAGAGAGAGAAACAGAGAGAGAGAGATATACAGAGAGAGAAACACAGAGAGAGAGAGAGATACAGAGAGAGAAACAGAGAGAGAGAGAGATATACAGAGATAGAAACAGAGAGAGAGATATACAGGGAGAGAAACAGAGAGGGAGATATACAGAGAGAGAGATATACAGAGAGAGAGATACAGAGAGAGAGATATACAGAGAGAGAAACAGAGAGAGATATATATACAGAGAGAGAGAGATACAGAGGGAGAGAGATATACAGAGAGGGAAACAGAGAGAGAGATATTTTCAGAGAGAGAGAAACAGAGAGAGAGATACAGAGAGAAAACAGAAAGAGAGATACAGAGAGTGAAACAGAGAGAGAGAAACAGAGAGACATATATACAGAGAGAGAAAGATATACAGAGAGAGAAACAGAGAGAGATATACAGAGAAATAGATACAGAGAGATAGATATACAGAGTGAGAAATAGAGAGAGAGATATATACAGAGAGAGAGAAACAGACAGAGAAACAGAGAGAGAGATATACACAGAGAGAGAGAGAGAAATAGAGAGAGATATACAGAGAGAACCAGAGAGAGAGAGATATACAGAGAGAGAGAGAAACAGAGGGAGAGATATACAGAGAGAGAAATAGAGAGAGAGATATACAGAGAGATAGATACAGAGAGATAGATATACAGAGAGAGAAACAGAGAGAGAGAGATATACAGAGAGAGAAACAGAGAGAGAGAGAGAGAGAGATACAGAGATAGAAACAGAGAGAGAGATATACAGGGAGAGAAACAGAGAGGGAGATATACAGAGAGAGAGATATACAGAGAGAGATACAGAGAGAGATATATATACAGAGAGAGAGATACAGAGGGAGAGAGAAACAGAGAGAGAGATATACAGAGAGAGAAAGATATACAGAGAGAGAAACAGAGAGAGAGATATACAGAGAGATAGATACAGAGAGATAGATATACAGAGAGAGAAGTAGAGAGAGAAAGAGATATACAGAGAGAGAGAAACAGAGAGAGAAACAGAGAGAGAGATATACAGAGAGAGAGATATACAGAGAGAGAGATATACAGAGAGAGAACCAGTGTCACGACTTCCGCCGAGGTTGGCTCTCCTGCCCGTTCGGGTGGTGCTCGGCGGTCGTCGTCACCGTCCTACTAGCCACTACCGATCCCTTTTCGTGTATCTGTTGGTTTTGTCTGATTGTTTTCACCTGTGTGTTGTTTAGTTAATTAGTGTCTGTATATAATGTAGGTTGTCCCGCTCTTGTTTTGTGCGGGATTGTTTAGTTTGTCATTCGTTTCGTCTGTCGGTGTTTTTGTGTTTATTATTCTCCGGTTAGTCATAGAGATATAGAGAGATAGAGATAGATACAGAGAGATAGATATACAGAGAGAGAAACAGAGAGAGAGAGATATACAGAGAGAGAAACAGAGAGAGATATACAGATTGAGAGAAACAGAGAGAGAGATATACAGAGAAAGAAACATAGAGAAAGATATACAGAGAGAGAGAGAAACAGAGAGAGATACACAGAGAGAGAGAGAAACAGAGAGAGAGAGACAGAGAGAGAGAGATATACAGAGAGAAAGAAACAGAGAGAGAGATATACAGAGAGAGAGAGAAACAGAGAGAGATATACAGAGAGAAAGAAACAGAGAGAGAGATATACAGAGAGAGAAACAGAGAGAGAGATATACAGAGATAGAAACAGAGAGAGATATACAGAGGGAGAGAAACAGAGAGAGAGAGATATACAGAGAGAGAAACAGAGAGAGAGATATACAGAGAGAGAAACAGAGAGGGAGAGAGAGATATACGGAGAGAGAAACAGAGAGAGAGATATACAGAGAGAGAAACAGAGAGAGATATACAGAGGGAGAGAAACAGAGAGAGAGATATACAGAGAGAGAAACAGAGAGAGAGATATACAGAGAGAGAAACAGAGAGAGAGATATACAGAGAGAGAGAGAAACAGAGAGAGAGATATACAGAGAGAGAAACAGAGAGAGAGATATACAGAGAGAGAAACAGAGAGAGAGATATACAGAGAGAGAGAGAAACAGAGAGAGAGATATACAGAGAGAGAGAGAAACAGAGAGAGATATACAGAGAGAGAAACAGAGAGAGATATATACAGAGAGAGAAACAGAGAGAGATATACAGAGAGAGAAACAGAGAGAGAGAGATATACAGAGAGAGAAACAAAGAGAGAGAGATATACAGATGGATGAGAGAGATTGGGGTGGAGAGAAAGGAGAAAGAAATTGAGAGAGAGATATACAGAGAGAGAGAGAAACAGAGAGAGAGATATACAGAGAGAGAGAGAAACAGAGAGAGAGAGATATACAGAGAGAGAAACAGAGAGAGAGATATACAGAGAGAGAGAGAAACAGAGAGAGAGATATACAGAGAGAGAAACAGAGAGAGAGATATACAGAGAGAGAAACAGAGAGAGAGATATACAGAGAGAGAGAGAAACAGAGAGAGAGATATACAGAGAGAGAGAGAAACAGAGAGAGAGATATACAGAGAGAGAAACAGAGAGAGAGATATACAGAGAGAGAAACAGAGAGAGAGATATACAGAGAGAGAAACAGAGAGAGAGAGATATACAGAGAGAGAAACAAAGAGAGAGAGATATACAGATGGATGAGAGAGATTGGGGTGGAGAGAAAGGAGAAAGAAATTGAGAGAGAGATATACAGAGAGAGAGAGAAACAGAGAGAGAGATATACAGAGAGAGAGAGAAACAGCGAGAGAGATATACAGAGAGAGAAACAGAGAGAGAGATATACAGAGAGAGAAACAGAGAGAGAGAGATATACAGAGAGAGAGAGAAACAGAGAGAGAGATATACAGAGAGAGAAACAGAGAGAGAGATATACAGAGAGAGAAACAGAGAGAGAGATATACAGAGAGAGAGAGAAACAGAGAGAGAGATATACAGAGAGAGAGAGAAACAGAGAGAGAGATATACAGAGAGAGAAACAGAGAGAGAGAGATATACAGAGAGAGAAACAGAGAGAGAGATATACAGAGAGAGAAACAGAGAGAGAGAGATATACAGAGAGAGAAACAAAGAGAGAGAGATATACAGATGGATGAGAGAGATTGGGGTGGAGAGAAAGGAGAAATAAATTGAGAGAGATATACAGAGAGAGAGAGAAACAGAGAGAGAGATATACAGAGAGAGAGAGAAACAGAGAGAGATATACAGAGAGAGAAACAGAGAGAGAGATATACAGAGAGAGAAACAGAGAGAGAGATATACAGAGAGAGAGAGAAACAGAGAGAGAGATATACAGAGAGAGAGAGAAACAGAGAGAGAGATATACAGAGAGAGAAACAGAGAGAGAGATATACAGAGAGAGAGAGAAACAGAGAGCGAGATATACAGAGAGAGATAGAAACAGAGAGAGAGATATACAGAGAGAGAAACAGAGAGAGAGATATACAGAGAGAGAAACAGAGAGAGAGAGATATACAGAGAGAGAAACAAAGAGAGAGAGATATACAGATGGATGAGAGAGATTGGGGTGGAGAGAAAGGAGAAAGAAATTGAGAGAGAGATATACAGAGAGAGAGAGAAACAGAGAGAGAGATATACAGAGAGAGAGAGAAACAGAGAGAGATATACAGAGAGAGAAACAGAGAGAGATATACAGAGAGAGAAACAGAGAGAGATATATACAGAGAGAGAGAGAAACAGAGAGAGAGATATACAGAGAGAGAAACAGAGAGAGAGATATACAGAGAGAGAAACAGAGGGAGAGATATACAGAGAGAGAGAGAAACAGAGAGAGAGATATACAGAGAGAGAGAGAGAGAAACAGAGAGAGATATACAGAGAGAGAAACAGAGAGAGAGATATACAGAGAGAAACAGAGAGAGAAATATACAGAGAGAGAAACAGAGAGAGATATACAGAGAGAGAAACAAAGAGAGAGAGAGAGATATACAGATGGATGAGAGAGATTGGGGTGGAGAGAAAGGAGAAAGAAATTGAGAGAGAGATATACAGAGAGAGAGAGAAACAGAGAGAGAGATATACAGAGAGAGAGAGAAACAGAGAGAGAGATATACAGAGAGAGAAACAGAGAGAGAGATATACAGAGAGGGAAACAGAGAGAGAGATATACAGAGAGAGAAACAGAGAGAGATATACAGATTGAGAGAAACAGAGAGAGAGATATACAGAGAAAGAAACATAGAGAAAGATATACAGAGAGAGAGAGAAACAGAGAGAGTACACAGAGAAAGAGAAACAGAGAGAGAGAGACACAGAGAGAGAGATATACAGAGAGAAAGAAACAGAGAGAGAGATATACAGAGAGAGAGAGAAACAGAGAGAGATATACAGAGAGAAAGAAAAGAGAGAGAGATATACAGAGAGAGAAACAGAGAGAGAGATATACAGAGAGAGAGAGAAACAGAGAGAGAGATATACAGAGAGAGAAACAGAGAGAGAGATATACAGAGAGAGAAACAGAGAGAGAGATATACAGAGAGAGAGAGAAACAGAGAGAGAGATATACAGAGAGAGAGAGAGAGAAACAGAGAGAGATATACACAGAGAGAAACAGAGAGAGAGATATACAGAGAGAAACAGAGAGAGAAATATACAGAGAGAGAAACAGAGAGAGATATACAGAGAGAGAAACAAAGAGAGAGAGAGAGATATACAGATGGATGAGAGAGATTGGGGTGGAGAGAAAGGAGAAAGAAATTGAGAGAGAGATATACAGAGAGAGAGAGAAACAGAGAGAGAGATATACAGAGAGAGAGAGAAACAGAGAGAGAGATATACAGAGAGAGAAACAGAGAGAGAGATATACAGAGAGAGAAACAGAGAGAGAGATATACAGAGAGAGAAACAGAGAGAGATATACAGATTGAGAGAAACAGAGAGAGAGATATACAGAGAAAGAAACATAGAGAAAGATATACAGAGAGAGAGAGAAACAGAGAGAGATACACAGAGAGAGAGAGAAACAGAGAGAGAGAGACACAGAGAGAGAGATATACAGAGAGAAAGAAACAGAGAGAGAGATATACAGAGAGAGAGAGAAACAGAGAGAGATATACAGAGAGAAAGAAACAGAGAGAGAGATATACAGAGAGAGAAACAGAGAGAGAGATATACAGAGAGAGAAACAGAGAGAGATATACAGAGGGAGAGAAACAGAGAGAGAGATATACAGAGAGAGAAACAGAGAGAGAGATATACAGAGAGAGAAACAGAAAGGAGAGAGAGAGAGAGAGATATACGGAGAGAGAAACAGAGAGAGAGATATACAGAGAGAGAAACAGAGAGAGATATACAGAGGGAGAGAAACAGAGAGAGAGATATACAGAGAGAGAAACAGAGAGAGAGATATACAGAGAGAGAAACAGAGAGAGAGATATACAGAGAGAGAGAGAAACAGAGAGAGAGAGAGAGATATACAGAGAGAGAAACAGAGAGAGAGATATACAGAGAGAGAGATATACAGAGAGAGAGAGAAACAGAGAGAGAGATATACAGAGAGAGAGAGAAACAGAGAGAGATATACAGAGAGAGAAACAGAGAGAGATATATACAGAGAGAGAAACAGAGAGAGATATACAGAGAGAGAAACAGAGAGAGAGATATACAGAGAGAGAAACAAAGAGAGAGAGATATACAGATGGATGAGAGAGATTGGGGTGGAGAGAAAGGAGAAAGAAATTGAGAGAGAGATATACAGAGAGAGAGAGAAACAGAGAGAGAGATATACAGAGAGAGAGAGAAACAGAGAGAGAGAGATATACAGAGAGAGAAACAGAGAGAGAGATATACAGAGAGAGAGAGAAACAGAGAGAGAGATATACAGAGAGAGAGAGAAACAGAGAGAGAGATATACAGAGAGAGAGAGAAACAGAGAGAGAGATATACAGAGAGAGAAACAGAGAGAGAGATAGAGAGAGAAACAGAGAGAGAAACAGAGAGAGAAACAGAGAGAGAGATATACAGAGAGAGAAACAGAGAGAGAGAGATATACAGAGAGAGAAACAAAGAGAGAGAGATATACAGATGGATGAGAGAGATTGGGGTGGAGAGAAAGGAGAAAGAAATTGAGAGAGAGATATACAGAGAGAGAGAGAAACAGAGAGAGAGATATACAGAGAGAGAGAGAGAGAGAGAGAAACAGCGAGAGAGATATACAGAGAGAGAAACAGAGAGAGAGATATACAGAGAGAGAAACAGAGAGAGAGATATACAGAGAGAGAGAGAAACAGAGAGAGAGATATACAGAGAGAGAAACAGAGAGAGAGATATACAGAGAGAGAAACAGAGAGAGAGATATACAGAGAGAGAGAGAAACAGAGAGAGAGATATACACAGAGAGAGAAACAGAGAGAGATATACAGAGAGAGAGAGAGAAACAGAGAGAGATATACAGAGAGAGAGAAACAGAGAGAGAGATATACAGAGAGAGAAACAGAGAGAGAGATAACAGAGAGAGAAACAGAGAGAGATATACAGAGAGAAACAGAGAGAGAAGATATACAGAGAGAAACAGAGAGAGAGATATACAGAGAGAGAAACAGAGAGAGATATACAGAGAGAGAAACAAAGAGAGAGAGAGAGATATACAGATGGATGAGAGAGATTGGGGTGGAGAGAAAGGAGAAAGAAATTGAGAGAGAGATATACAGAGAGAGAGAGAAACAGAGAGAGAGATATACAGAGAGAGAGAGAAACAGAGAGAGAGATATACAGAGAGAGAAACAGAGAGAGAGATATACAGAGAGGGAAACAGAGAGAGAGATATACAGAGAGAGAAACAGAGAGAGATATACAGATTGAGAGAAACAGAGAGAGAGATATACAGAGAAAGAAACATAGAGAAAGATATACAGAGAGAGAGAGAAACAGAGAGAGATACACAGAGAGAGAGAGAAACAGAGAGAGAGAGACACAGAGAGAGAGATATACAGAGAGAAAGAAACAGAGAGAGAGATATACAGAGAGAGAGAGAAACAGAGAGAGATATACAGAGAGAAAGAAACAGAGAGAGAGATATACAGAGAGAGAAACAGAGAGAGAGATATACAGAGAGAGAGAGAAACAGAGAGAGAGATATACAGAGAGAGAAACAGAGAGAGAGATATACAGAGAGAGAAACAGAGGGAGAGATATACAGAGAGAGAGAGAAACAGAGAGAGAGATATACAGAGAGAGAGAGAGAGAAACAGAGAGAGATATACAGAGAGAGAAACAGAGAGAGAGATATACAGAGAGAAACAGAGAGAGAAATATACAGAGAGAGAAACAGAGAGAGATATACAGAGAGAGAAACAAAGAGAGAGAGAGAGATATACAGATGGATGAGAGAGATTGGGGTGGAGAGAAAGGAGAAAGAAATTGAGAGAGAGATATACAGAGAGAGAGAGAAACAGAGAGAGAGATATACAGAGAGAGAGAGAAACAGAGAGAGAGATATACAGAGAGAGAAACAGAGAGAGAGATATACAGAGAGGGAAACAGAGAGAGAGATATACAGAGAGAGAAACAGAGAGAGATATACAGATTGAGAGAAACAGAGAGAGAGATATACAGAGAAAGAAACATAGAGAAAGATATACAGAGAGAGAGAGAAACAGAGAGAGATACACAGAGAGAGAGAGAAACAGAGAGAGAGAGACACAGAGAGAGAGATATACAGAGAGAAAGAAACAGAGAGAGAGATATACAGAGAGAGAGAGAAACAGAGAGAGATATACAGAGAGAAAGAAACAGAGAGAGAGATATACAGAGAGAGAAACAGAGAGAGAGATATACAGAGAGAGAAACAGAGAGAGATATACAGAGGGAGAGAAACAGAGAGAGAGATATACAGAGAGAGAAACAGAGAGAGAGATATACAGAGAGAGAAACAGAGAGGGAGAGAGAGAGATATACGGAGAGAGAAACAGAGAGAGAGATATACAGAGAGAGAAACAGAGAGAGATATACAGAGGGAGAGAAACAGAGAGAGAGATATACAGAGAGAGAAACAGAGAGAGAGATATACAGAGAGAGAAACAGAGAGAGAGATATACAGAGAGAGAGAGAAACAGAGAGAGAGATATACAGAGAGAGAAACAGAGAGAGAGATATACAGAGAGAGAGATATACAGAGAGAGAGAGAAACAGAGAGAGAGATATACAGAGAGAGAGAAACAGAGAGAGATATACAGAGAGAGAAACAGAGAGAGATATATACAGAGAGAGAAACAGAGAGAGATATACAGAGAGAGAAACAGAGAGAGAGAGATATACAGAGAGAGAAACAAAGAGAGAGAGATATACAGATGGATGAGAGAGATTGGGGTGGAGAGAAAGGAGAAAGAAATTGAGAGAGAGATATACAGAGAGAGAGAGAAACAGAGAGAGAGATATACAGAGAGAGAGAGAAACAGAGAGAGAGAGATATACAGAGAGAGAAACAGAGAGAGAGATATACAGAGAGAGAGAGAAACAGAGAGAGAGATATACAGAGAGAGAGAGAAACAGAGAGAGAGATATACAGAGAGAGAGAGAAACAGAGAGAGAGATATACAGAGAGAGAAACAGAGAGAGAGATATACAGAGAGAGAAACAGAGAGAGAGATATACAGAGAGAGAAACAGAGAGAGAGAGATATACAGAGAGAGAAACAAAGAGAGAGAGATATACAGATGGATGAGAGAGATTGGGGTGGAGAGAAAGGAGAAAGAAATTGAGAGAGAGATATACAGAGAGAGAGAGAAACAGAGAGAGAGATATACAGAGAGAGAGAAACAGCGAGAGAGATATACAGAGAGAGAAACAGAGAGAGAGATATACAGAGAGAGAAACAGAGAGAGAGATATACAGAGAGAGAGAGAAACAGAGAGAGAGATATACAGAGAGAGAGATATACAGAGAGAGAAACAGAGAGAGAGATATACAGAGAGAGAAACAGAGAGAGAGATATACAGAGAGAGAGAGAAACAGAGAGAGAGATATACAGAGAGAGAGAGAAACAGAGAGAGATATACAGAGAGAGAAACAGAGAGAGATATACAGAGAGAGAAACAGAGAGAGATATATACAGAGAGAGAGAGAAACAGAGAGAGAGATATACAGAGAGAGAAACAGAGAGAGAGATATACAGAGAGAGAAACAGAGGGAGAGATATACAGAGAGAGAGAGAAACAGAGAGAGAGATATACAGAGAGAGAGAGAGAGAGAGAAACAGAGAGAGATATACAGAGAGAGAAACAGAGAGAGAGATATACAGAGAGAAACAGAGAGAGAAATATACAGAGAGAGAAACAGAGAGAGAGAGATATACAGAGAGAGAAACAAAGAGAGAGAGAGAGATATACAGATGGATGAGAGAGATTGGGGTGGAGAGAAAGGAGAAAGAAATTGAGAGAGAGATATACAGAGAGAGAGAGAAACAGAGAGAGAGATATACAGAGAGAGAGAGAAACAGAGAGAGAGATATACAGAGAGAGAAACAGAGAGAGAGATATACAGAGAGAGAAACAGAGAGAGAGATATACAGAGAGAGAAACAGAGAGAGAGAGATATACAGATGGATGAGAGAGATTGGGGTGGAGAGAAAGGCGAAAGAAATTGAGAGAGGGGGGGGCTGACATTGGCAGTGGTCTGATCTTTAATTTACCACCCGGCACTGATGGTCGCTCTTGCAACAGAAGGAGAAGGAAGGTACGGGGAGACGGGGAGGAAGGAGGGAGGGAGTGGGGAGTATGTGTGTGTGCGTGTGCGTGTGCGTGTGCGTGTGCGTGTGCGTGTGCGTGTGCGTGTGTGTGTGTGTGTGTGTGTGTGTGTGTGTGTGTGTGTGTGTATAAAAGTTCCCGGAGTCAGATTTCAGCCAAATACTGCATTTTCATCTCCTAACCATGAGACACACCTGGACCCCATACTAAACACCTGATTTACCTGACCCCATACTAAACACCTGATTTACCTGACCCCATACTAAACACCTGATCTACCTGACCCCATACTAAACACATGATCTACCTGACCCCATACTAAACACCTGATTTACCTGACCCCATACTAAACACCTGATTTACCTGACCCCATACTAAACACCTGATTTACCTGACCACATACTAAACACCTGATTTACCTGACCCCATACTAAACACCTGATTTACCTGACCCCATACTAAACACCTGATTTACCTGACCACATACTAAACACCTGATTTACCTGACCCCATACTAAACACCTGATTTACCTGACCACATACTAAACACCTGATTTACCTGACCCATACTAAACACCTGATTTACCTGACCCCATACTAAACACCTGATTTACCTGACCACATACTAAACACCTGATTTACCTGACCCCATACTAAACACCTGATTTACCTGACCCCATACTAAACACCTGATTTACCTGACCACATACTAAACACCTGATTTACCTGACCCCATACTAAACACCTGATTTACCTGACCCCATACTAAACACCTGATTTACCTGACCCCATACTAAACACCTGATTTACCTGACCCCATACTAAACACCTGATTTACCTGACCCCCATACTAAACACCTGATTTACCTGACCCCATACTAAACACCTGATTTACCTGACCACATACTAAACACCTGATTTACCTGACCCCATACTAAACACCTGATTTACCTGACCCCATACTAAACACCTGATTTACCTGACCCCATACTAAACACCTGATTTACCTGACCCCATACTAAACACCTGATTTACCTGACCCCATACTAAACACCTGATTTACCTGACCCCATACTAAACACCTGATTTACCTGACCCCATACTAAACACCTGATTTACCTGACCCCTGATTTATACTAAACACCTGATTTACCTGACCCCATACTAAACACCTGATTTACTAAACTGACCCCATACTAAACACCTGATTTTACATACTAAACACCTGATTTACCTGACCCCATACTAAACACCTGATTTACCTGACCCCCATACTAAACACCTGATTTACCTGACCCCATACTAAACACCTGATTTACCTGACCCCATACTAAACACCTGATTTACCTGACCCCATACTAAACACCTGATTTACCTGACCCCATACTAAACACCTGATTTACCTGACCCCATACTAAACACCTGATTTACCTGACCCCATACTAAACACCTGATTTACCTGACCCCATACTAAACACCTGATTTACCTGACCCCATACTAAACACCTGATTTACCTGACCCCATACTAAACACCTGATTTACCTGACCCCATACTAAACACCTGATTTACCTGACCCCATACTAAACACCTGATTTACCTGACCCCTGATACTAAACACCTGATTTACCTGACCCCATACTAAACACCTGATTTACCTGACCCCATACTAAACACCTGATTTACCTGACCCAATACTAAACACCTGATTTACCTGACCCCATACTAAACACCTGATTTACCTGACCCCATACTAAACACCTGATTTACCTGACCCCATACTAAACACCTGATTTACCTGACCCCATACTAAACACCTGATTTACCTGACCCCATACTAAACACCTGATTTACCTGACCCCATACTAAACACCTGATTTACCTGACCCCATACTAAACACCTGATTTACCTGACCACATACTAAACACCTGATTTACCTGACCACATTCTAAACACCTGATTTACCTGACCACATACTAAACACCTGATTTACCTGATCACACGCACACACACGCATGTGCACACACGCACGCACACACACACACACACACACACACACACGCACGCACGCACGCGCGGAACAGAACTATGTGGTAGCCTAGAGACCCAGAAGACAGCCCTCTGGGATAAAACATGGACAGACTGTGATAAAAATGACATTCAGCTCCCCTGCAATACTGGAGGGAGGGAGGGAGGGTGGGAGGTAGGGTGGGAGGGAGGGGGAGAGGGGGAGAGGGGGAGAGAGAGAGAGAGAGAGAGAGAGAGAGAGAGAGAGAGAGAGAGAGAGAGAGAGAGAGAGAGAGAGAGAGAGAGCACTGTGTGTGTATGGGTGTATGTCTGTGCAATGGCGGAAGCCAGACTGAGTCCTTTTCTGCAGTCAGTGTGATTAGGGGCCATACAAATGTGATAGGAAGGGAGAGACAGTGGGAGGAAGGGAGGGAGGGAGAGAAATAGAGAGAGAGAGAGAAAGAGAGGAGACATTCTTTAAAGAGCTTGGGGAGGGTGAGCAGTTCTCCTACTGCATGCCCCCTCACACCCAAGGGTAGTGAGGTCATAGCTGCCCTGCAAGACCCTCGTGCCATGGAGAGTTTCGTTTACACACACACATGCATACAGACAGAAACACACACACACACACACAAACACACATGTACACACACACTAGCCACCCCCGCACAAAAACAAACAGCGCTCCCTCCTCTCCCTCGCCTTTCCTCCTGTCTCCCTCAGGGGGTGTGTGTGTGGCAGTAGAGTGCTTGCCTGGCTAAGTCACTATGACAACAACAGCCTCATTACCTCATCTCCATATTCAAGTGTGACGGTGTCATTGTGCAACGACAGGAAATCAAGTGTTTTAATCAATGGATTGGTGAGAGGAAGGAGGGAGGGGGTGAAGGGAGGGAGTGAAGGGAGGGAGGGAGAGAGAGAGGGAGAGTGGGAGGGAGGATGAGAGGGAGGAGGGAGGTTGGGAGGGAGTGAAGGGAGGGAGGGAGAGAGAGAGGGAGAGTGGGAGGGAGGATGAGAGGGAGGAGGGAGGTTGGGAGGGAGTGAAGGGAGGAGGGGAGAGAGAGGGAGAGTGGGAGGGAGGGTGTGAGGGAGAAAGTGGGGTAGAGGGAGGCATGGAAGGGAGTGAGGGAAGTATAGACTGGGAGAGAGGGAGGGACGGAGGGAGGGAGAAGCAGAGAGAGAGAGAAAGATGGATGGAGGAAAAGGGAGGAGGGGATCTCAGTACAGTGATGCAGATGATGGACAATCAGGCCGTTTTTATCTCTCCTGGACAGAAGGGAGGGAGAAGGGGTGTTCTAAATGGATAGAGAATGTTCTCGTGCTTGTGTGTGTAAGTGAGGTTGTTAGAGCAGCACTGACATCCCCCCCATACACGCACGCGCGCACACATACACACACACACACAACCACACACACGCGCACATACACACACACCCAACCACACGCACATACACATACACATACACACACACACATGCACATACACACACCCACACACACGCACTGACACATTCACAGACATACACATCCAGTCAGACATAGAGAAATAGAAAGAGAGAGAAGAGTGGCCTGAATGTAATATAACTAATATAACTACATGTCTTTTGAATAGTCACATTGTCTACTATCCAACAGCCTTTCCTGGGCTGTCCTTTCTCTAGCATAACCCTCTATAGCTGATCCAATAGTACATCCCACATGGCCACATTGCCTTTGTGGTGCTGAGTAGTATGTATTTTATATTTCAGCTTTTTTTTGACCCTTTTGTGAAGGTAATATATTTGGAATGTTATTTATTTCCCTTTGTAGTGCACTACTTTTGACCAGGGCCCATAGAGGACTCTTTTCTATAAGCACTCTACTGTAGGGAATAGTGTACCATTAGGGCCACAGCCTCCCAGACAGATATGATACATTATAAACTGGGTGGTTCGAGCCCTGAATGCTGATTGGCTGATAACCGTGATATATCAGACAGTATACCACAGGCATGACAAAACTTTAATTTTTACTGCTCTAATTACGTTGGTAATCAGTTTAATAGCGATAAGGCACCTCAGGGGTTTGTGATATGTGGCAATATAGCATGGCTAAGGGCTGTATCCAGGCACTCTGCATTGTGTCGTGCTTACGAACAGCCCTTAGCCATGTTATATTGGCCATATACCACACTTCCTCAGGCCTTATTACCCAGCCCTGACTCTCTGTCATACAACAGTCAGTAAGGTTTCTAATGGGTTAAATTCTATTACAATGAAGATACAGTGAAATATTCTGGTCATTTGGAGGTGTGTGAATATTCAGACCAGCAGCACAATACCACATTAGTCATCTTGTTTAGTAAACAAACACAAGCGGGTACAGCACAGTGAGAGACAGAGAGAGACAGAGAGAGACACAGAGACACAGAGACACAGAGAGACAGAGAGAGAGAGACAGAGACACAGAGAGACAGAGAGAGAGACACAGAGACACAGAGACACAGAGAGAGAGACACAGAGAGACACAGAGACACAGAGAGACACAGAGACAGAGAGAGACACAGAGAGAGAGAGAGACAGAGAGAGAGAGACACAGAGACAGAGACAGACAGAGAGAGAGACAGAGAGAGAGACAGAGAGAGAGACAGAGAGAGAGACAGAGAGAGAGACAGAGAGAGAGACAGAGAGAGAGACAGAGAGAGAGACAGAGAGAGAGACAGAGAGAGAAAAAAAAGAGAGAAAAAAAAGAGAGAGAGAGATTACACAGACCCACAAAGAATTTGAAAACAAATCCAATTTTGATGAACTCCCATGTCTATTGGGTGAAATATCAGTGTGTAACCAATGAAGAACAAACACCATTGTAAATACTACCCATATCTTTGTTTATTTCCCCCTTTGTAATTGAACTATTTACACATCGTTACAACATGGTAATCAAATCAAATAAAATAAAATAGTATATATACATAATATGGCATTTTAAAGGACTATTCCTTTGGCACATTTCTGAGTGTAAATTTTACTGTACATTTTATTTTGTTTATTTCACTTTTGTTTATAATATATTTCACTTGCTTCGGCAATGTAAACATATGTTTCCTATGCCGATAAAGCCCTTTGAATTTAATTGAGAGAGAGAGAGAGAGAGCGAGAGAGAGAAAGAGAGGGAGATAAAGAGAGAGAGATAAAGAGAGAGAGAGAGAGAGCGAGAGAGCGAAAGAGAGGGAGATAAAGAGAGAGTGAGAGAGAGAGAGAAAGAGAGAGAGAGAGAGAGAGAGATAAAGAGAGAAAGAGAAAGAGAGAGAGAGAGAGAGAGAGATAAAGAAGAGAGAGAGAGAGAGATAAAGAGAGAAAGAGAGAGAAAAGAGAAGAGAGAGAGAGAGATAGAGAGAGAGAGAGAGATAAAAGAGATAAAGAGAGAGAGAGAGAGATAAAGAGAGAGTGAGTGAGAGAGAGAGAAAGAGAGATAAAGAGAGAGAGTGAGAGATAAAGAGAGAGTGAGTGAGAGAGAGAGAAAGGGAGATAAAGAGTGAGAGAGTGAGAGTGAGAGAGTGAGAGTGAGAGAGAGAGAGAGAGTGAGAGTGAGAGAGTGAGAGTGAGAGAGTGAGAGAGTGAGAGAGAGAGAGAGAGAAAGAGAGAGTGAGAGAGAGAAAGAGAGAAAGAGAGAAAGAGAGAGAGAGAGTGAGAGAGTGAGAGAGTGAGAGAGAGAGAGAGAAAGAGAGAGAGAGAGAGATAAAGAGAGAGAGAGAGATAAAGAGAGAGAGAGAGATAAAGAGAGAGAGAGAGATAAAGAGAGAGAGAGAGATAGAGAGAGTGAGAGATAAAGAGAGAGTGAGAGATAAAGAGAGAGTGAGAAAGAGAGAGAGATAAAGAGAGAGTGAGAGAGAGAGAGAAGAGAGAGAGAGAGAGTGAGAGAGAGTGAGAGAGAGAGTGAGAAAGCGAGAGAGAGAGAGAGTGAGAGAGTGAGAGAGAGAGAAAGGGAGAGAGAGAGTGAGAGAGTGAGAGAGTGAGAGAGAGAGAGAGAGAGAGAGTGAGAGAGTGAGAGAAACAAACAACACGAAGAGTTATCTATCCAAAATGGAGGTGCATGGGTAAACCATTTCTCAAATATTTTTGGCTCTAAAACAAATAACAAAGAACAAAGAACAAACAGCAAAAACATATATATGATCAAATACAAATCTTAGAATCAACTGTTAAAGACTACCAGAACCCACTGGATTCTCCAATTACATTGAATGAACTACAGAACAAAATACAAACCCTCCAATTCAAAAAGGCCTGTGATGTTGATGGTATCCTGTCAGGACCCGGTTACGAACCCAGGTCTCCAGAGTGAGAAACAGTCACTTAACCAACTGAGCCACAAATAGTCGGCAGAACCCAGAAGATGAGGCATACACAGCAGTACTTGAGACGGTGTATTTAATGAAGTAAAAAGTGAAGTTCTTCAGGAAAAACATGTAATTCCACAAGAACAAAGGTAATCCTCCAAGACAAAAAGGTAAATCCACAAGGTGGAAGGTAAAGCACAAAAAGCCTCAAAAGATACTCAAAAAACAAACAAACAAGAACAAAAAACTGAATTCCACAAGAGAGTCCACCGGGATCAACAAGAGTTCTCAGAGTACTAGGGCTGGGTGCTAACATACAAACACAGAGCAAAGAACAGAGGAAAACAAAGGGTTTAAATACAATCAGGGGAAACGAGGCACAGGTGCAAATAATAATGGGGATCAAGGGAAAACAAAAGGTCAAAAGGCACAATGGGGGCATCTAGTGACCAAAAACCGGAACAACCCTGGCCAAATCCTGACAGTATCCTCAATGAAATGATCAAATATACAGACCACAAATTCCAATTAGTTATACATAAACTCTTTAACATCATCCATAGCTCTGGCATCGTCCCCAATATTTGGAGCCAGGGACTGATCACCCCAATCCACAAAGTGGAGACAAATTTGACCCAAATAACTACCATGGGATATGCATCAACAGCAACCTTGGAAAAATCATCTGCATTATCATTAACAGCAGACTTGTACATTTCCTCAGTGAATACAATGTACTGAGCAAATGTCAATTTTTTTAACCAAATAACTGTACAACAGACCACATATTCAACCTGTACAACCTAATTGACAAACAAACAAACCAAAAAAAAGCCATCACCTACAGAGAGATGAACCTGGAGAAGAGTCCCCTAAGCAAGCTGGTCCTGGGGCTCTGTTCACAAACACAAACAGACCCCACAGAGCTCCAGGACAGCAACACAATTAGACCCAACCAAATCAGGCTATTGAGAAAG
This sequence comes from Oncorhynchus gorbuscha, assembly GCF_021184085.1. Lineage (NCBI taxonomy): Eukaryota > Metazoa > Chordata > Actinopteri > Salmoniformes > Salmonidae > Oncorhynchus > Oncorhynchus gorbuscha. Next base: position 5,785,519 of record NC_060188.1, read on the forward strand.
GCCTCCGTAGGCAGACCTGACACTCAAGAGAAGACAGGCTATGTGCACACTGCCCACAAAATGAGGTGGAAACTGAGCTGCACATCCTAACCTCCTGCCAAATGTATGACCATATTAGAGACACATATTTCCCTCAGATTACACAGGTCTACGAAGAATTTGAAAACAAACCCAATTTTGATGAACTCACAGCAGCAAGATTTGTGATCTGTTGCCACAAGAAAAGGGCAACCAGTGAAGAACAAACACCATTGTAAATACAACCCATATTTATGGTGATTTATTTTCCATTTTGTACTTTAACTATTTGCACATCATTATAACACCATATATATACATAATATGACATTTTAAATGTATCAAATGTGACTGAGTGTCTGTGTTCCGCTGTGTGACTGAGTGTCTGTGTTCCGCTGTGTGACTGAGTGTCTGTGTTCCGCTGTGTGACTGAGTGCCTGTGTTCCGCTGTGTGACTGAGTGCCTGTGTTCCGCTGTGTGACTGAGTGCCTGTGTTCCGCTGTGTGACT
>NC_060188.1:5791045-5793057 GCF_021184085.1 Oncorhynchus gorbuscha
CTCTACTTTCACACTCTTTCTTTCCCCCTCACCCTCTCTTCCTCTGTCTCCCTCTCCCCTCTACTTTCACACTCTTTCTTTCTCCCTCACCCTCTCTTCCTTTGTCTCCCTCTCCCCTCCAGATAAAAGGACTGCAGGTCAGTTCCACCCTGGGCAGAAGACTCTGCTAGACTCAACTACCGATCCTCAAGCGATGAAATACAACTGGTCTTCACTTTCTGAGACTCAGAGAACTGGAACACCTGGGGTGTATTAATTAGTGCACACAGTAGTAGCGTTTAATATTGGACAATACCAGGCAGATCCCCATTTCGGCCAGTTTGCTTCCGATTGGTTCTGAGTGAACAAGACCCTGGGAAAGGTGTATGGACTCTGACCAATCAGATAAATGATTGATCAATTACACCAAGAATTCAAGGAAAAAGGGCTCCTAGTTAAATAAATAGAACAACCAGTCATGCACAGGAATTCATCCTCATACACATTGGCTATGATCCCAGATCAGAAGGTCAAAATAAGGATGCCATGATTTCAATAACATTACATATCATAACATTCCATTATAACACAAAATATGAATAAGACCCAGTCCCTAAACACACACTGAACTGGTACAGTAGTTCACCTCCTAGAGACACTATAACACACTGAACTGTTACAGTAGTTCACCTCCCAGAGAGAGACACTATAACACACTGAACTGTTACAGTAGTTCACCTCCCAGAGAGAGACACTATAACACACTGAACTGTTACAGTAGTTCACCTCCAAGAGACACTATAACACACTGAAATGTTGCAGTAGTTCACCTCCTAGAGACACTATAACATACTGAACTGTTACATTAGTTCACCTCCTAGAGACACTATAACACACTGAACTGTTACAGTAGTTCACCTCCCAGAGAGAGACACTATAACACACTGAACTGTTACAGTAGTTCACCTCCCAGAGAGAGACACTATAACACACTGAACTGTTACAGTAGTTCACCTCCCAGAGAGAGACACTATAACACACTGAACTGTTACAGTAGTTCACCTCCAAGAGAGAGACACTATAACACACTGAACTGTTACAGTAGTTCACCTCCTAGAGACACTATAACACACTGAACTGTTACAGTAGTTCACCTCCTAGAGACACTATAACACACTGAACTGTTACAGTAGTTCACCTCCTAGAGACACTATAACACACTGAACTGTTACAGTAGTTCACCTCCCAGAGACACTATAACACACTGAACTATTACAGTAGTTCACCTCCCAGAGACACAATAACACACTGAACTGTTACAGTAGTTCACCTCCCAGAGAGAGACACTATAACACACTGAACTATTACAGTAGTTCACCTCCCAGAGACACTATAACACACTGAACTGTTACAGTAGTTCACCTCCCAGAGAGAGACACTATAACACACTGAACTGTTACAGTAGTTCACCTCCCAGAGAGAGACACTATAACACACTGAACTGTTACAGTAGTTCACCTCCCAGAGAGAGACACTATAACACACTGAACTGTTACAGTAGTTCACCTCCAAGAGAGAGACACTATAACACACTGAACTGTTACAGTAGTTCACCTCCTAGAGACACTATAACACACTGAACTGTTACAGTAGTTCACCTCCTAGAGACACTATAACACACTGAACTGTTACAGTAGTTCACCTCCTAGAGACACTATACCACACTGAACTGTTACAGTAGTTCACCTCCCAGAGACACTATAACACACTGAACTATTACAGTAGTTCACCTCCCAGAGACACAATAACACACTGAACTGTTACAGTAGTTCACCTCCTAGAGACACTATAACACACTGAACTGTTACAGTAGTTCACCTCCCAGAGACACTATAACACACTGAACTGTTACAGTAGTTCACCTCCCAGAGACACTATAACACACTGAACTATTACAGTAGTTCACCTCCCAGAGACACAATAACACACTGAACTGTTACAGTAGTTCACCTCCTAGATACACTATAACACAC
>NC_060188.1:5793157-5835657 GCF_021184085.1 Oncorhynchus gorbuscha
GATAGAGGAGTGATGAGGTATAGAGAAGTGATGAGGTATAGAGGAGTGATGAGGGATAGAGGAGTGGAGGAGTGATGCAGGATAGAGGAGGGAGTGATGAGGGATAGAGGAGTGGAGTGATGAGGGATGGAGGAGTGGAGTTATTAGGGATAGAGGAGTGCAGTGATGAGGGATAGAGGACTGGTGAGGGATAGAGGAGTGGAGTAATGAGGAATGTAGGGAGTGGAGAGATGAGAGACAGGGAGTGGAGTGATGAGGATAGAGGACTGATGAGGGATAGAGGAGTGGAGTGATGAGGGATAGAGGAGTGAGTGATGAGGATAGAGAAGTGGAGTGATGCGGAATAGAGGAGTGGAGTGATGAGGGATAGAGGAGTGATGAGGGATGGAGGAGTGGAGTGATGAGGGATAGATGAGTGGAGTGATGAGGATAGAGGATTGGAGTGATGAGGGATAGAGGAGTGAGTGATGGGGGATGGAGGAGTGGGAGTGATTAGGGATAGAGAAGTGGAGTGATGAGGAATAGAGGAGTGGAGTGATGAGGGATAGAGGAGTGGAGTGATGAGGGATAGAGGAGTGATGAGGGATAGAGGAGTGGAGTGATGAGGTATAGAGGAGTGGAGTGATGAGGGATAGAGGAGTGGAGTGATGGGGGATGGAGGAGTGGAGTGATGAGGGATGGAGGAGTGGAGTGATGAGGGATAGAGGACTGATGAGGGATAGAGGAGTGGAGTGATGAGGGATGGAGGAGTGGAGTGATGAGGGATAGAGGAGTGGAGTGATGAGGGATAGAGGAGTGATGAGGTATGGAGGAGTGATGAGTGATGGAGGAGTGGAGTGATGAGGGACAGAGGAGTGGAGTGATGAGGTATAGAGGAGTGATGAGGGATGGAGGAGTGGAGTGATGAGGGATGGAGGAGTGGAGTGATGAGGGATGGAGGAGTGGAGTGATGAGTGATGAGGGATAGAGGAGTGATGAGGTATAGAGGAGTGGAGTGATGAGGGATAGAGGAGTGATGAGGGATGGAGGAGTGGAGTGATGATGGATAGAGGAGTGGAGTGATGAGGGATAGAGGAGTGATGAGGTATAGAGGGGTGATGAGGGATAGAGGAGTGGAGTGATGAGGGATAGAGGAGGGAGTGATGAGGGACAGAGGAGAGGGGAGTGATGAGGTATAGAGGAGTGATGAGGGATAGAGGAGTGGAGTGATGAGGGATAGAGGAGTGGAGTGATGAGGGATAGAGGAGTGGAGTGATGAGGGATGGAGGAGTGGAGTGATGAGGGATAGAGGAGTGATGAGGTATAGAGGAGTGGAGTGATGAGGGATAGAGGAGTGGAGGATGAGGGATCGAGGAGTGATGAGGGATAGAGGAGTGGAGTGATGAGGGATAGAGGAGTGATGAGGGATGGAGGAGTGGAGTGATGAGGGATAGAGGAGTGGGAGTGATGAGGGATAGAGGAGTGGAGTGATGAGGGATGGAGGAGTGGAGTGATGAGGGATAGAGGAGTGATGAGGATAGAGGAGTGGGAGTGATGAGGGATAGAGGAGTGGAGTGATGAGGGATGGAGGAGTGGAGTGATGAGGGATGGAGGAGTGGAGTGATGAGGGATAGAGGAGTGATGAGGGATAGAGAAGTGATGAGGTATAGAGGGGGAGTGATGAGGGATAGAGGAGGGAGTGATGAGGATAGAGGAGTGGAGTGATGAGGGATAGAGGAGTGGAGTGATGAGGGATAGAGGAGTGGAGTGATGAGGGATAGAGGAGTGGAGTGATGAGGGATAGAGGACTGATGAGGGATAGAGGAGTGGAGTGATGAGGGATGGAGGGAGAGATGAGAGTGATGAGGGATGAGAGGAGTGATGAGGGATAGAGGAGTGGAGTGATGAGGGATAGAGGAGTGGAGTGATGAGGGATAGAGAAGTGGAGTGATGAGGATAGAGGAGTGGAGTGATGAGGGATAGAGGAGTGATGAGGGATGGAGGAGTGGGTGAGGATGAGGGATAGAGGAGAGGAGTGATGAGGGGATAGAGGAGGGAGGATGAGGGATAGAGGAGTGAGTGATGAGGAGATAGAGGAGTGGAGTATGAGGAGGAGTGAGATGAGGGATGGAGGAGGGAGTGATGATGGGGATAGAGGAGTGGAGTGATGAGGGATAGAGGAGTGAGGGATGAGGATAGAGGAGGATGAGGGATAGAGGAGTGGAGTGATGAGGGATAGAGGAGTGGAGTGATGAGGGATAGAGGAGTGATGAGGTATAGAGGAGTGGAGTGATGAGGGATAGAGGAGTGGAGTGATGAGGGATAGAGGAGTGGAGTGATGAGGGATAGAGAGGATAGAGGAGTGATGAGGGATAGAGGAGTGATGAGTGATGAGGATAGAGGAGTGATGAGGGATGGAGGAGTGGAGTGATGAGGGATAGAGGAGTGGAGTGATGAGGGATAGAGGAGTGGAGTGATGAGGGATAGAGGAGTGATGAGGGATAGAGGAGTGGAGTGATGAGGGATAGAGGAGTGGAGTGATGAGGGATAGAGGAGAGGTATAGAGTGATGAGGGATAGAGGAGGGAGTGATGAGGGATAGAGGAGTGGAGTGATGAGGGATAGAGGAGTGGAGTGATGAGGGATAGAGGAGTGAGTGATGAGGGATAGAGTGGAGTGATGAGGGATAGAGGAGTGATGAGGTATGGGAGTGATGATGAGGATAGAGGGAGTGATGAGAGGATAGAGGAGAGGAGGAGTGATGAGGGATAGAGGAGTGATGAGGGATGGAGGAGGAGTGATGAGGGATAGAGGAGTGGAGTGATGAGGGATAGAGGAGTGGAGTGATGAGGGATGGAGGAGTGGAGTGATGAGGGATAGAGGAGTGATGAGGGATAGAGGAGTGGAGTGATGAGGGATAGAGGAGTGATGAGGGGGGATGGAGGGATAGAGGAGTGATGAGGGATAGAGGAGTGGAGTGATGAGGGATAGAGGAGTGATGAGGTATAGAGGAGTGATGAGGGATAGAGGAGTGGAGTGATGAGGGATAGAGGAGTGGAGTGATGAGGGACAGAGGAGAGGAGTGATGAGGTATAGAGGAGTGATGAGGGATAGAGGAGGGAGTGATGAGGGATAGAGGAGTGGAGTGATGAGGGATAGAGGAGTGGAGTGATGAGGGATGGAGGAGTGGAGTGATGAGGGATAGAGGAGTGATGAGGATAGAGGGAGTGGAGTGATGAGGGATAGAGGGAGGAGGGAGTGATGAGGGATGGAGAGGAGTGATGAGGGATAGAGGAGTGGAGTGATGAGGGATAGAGGAGTGATGAGGGATGGAGGAGTGGAGTGATGAGGGATAGAGGAGTGGAGTGATGAGGGATAGAGGAGTGGAGTGATGAGGGATGGAGGAGTGAGTGAGGGATAGAGGAGTGATGAGGGATGGAGGAGTGGAGTGATGAGGATAGAGGAGTGGAGTGATGAGGGATGGAGGAGTGGAGTGATGAGGGATGGAGGAGTGGAGTGATGAGGGATAGAGGAGTGATGAGGTATAGAGAAGTGATGAGGGATAGAGGAGTGATGAGGGATAGAGGAGTGGAGTGATGAGGGATAGAGGAGTGGAGTGATGAGGGATAGAGGAGTGGAGTGATGAGGGATGGAGGAGTGGAGTGATGAGGGATAGATGAGTGGAGTGATGAGGGATAGAGGAGTGATGAGGGATGGAGGAGTGGAGTGATGAGGGATGGAGGAGTGGAGTGATGAGGGATAGAGGACTGGAGTGATGAGGGATGAGGAGTGGAGTGATGAGGGATAGAGTGAGTGATGAGGGATAGAGGAGTGGAGTGATGAGGGATAGAGAGTGGGAGTGATGAGGGATAGAGGAGTGGAGTGATGAGGGATAGAGGAGTGGAGTGATGAGGGATAGAGGAGTGAGTGAGGGATAGAGGAGTGGAGTGATGAGGGATAGAGGAGTGGAGTGATGAGGGATGGAGGAGTGGAGTGATGAGGGATAGAGGAGGAGTGGAGTGATGAGGGATGGAGGAGGAGTGATGAGGGATGAGGAGTGGAGTGATGAGGATAGAGGGAGTGATGAGGGATAGAGGAGTGGAGTGATGAGGGATAGAGGAGTGGAGGGATGATGAGGGATAGAGGAGTGGAGTGATGAGGGACAGAGGAGTGGAGTGATGAGGGATAGAGGAGTGATGAGGGATGGAGGAGTGGAGTGATGAGGGATAGAGGAGTGGAGTGATGAGGTATAGAGGAGTGATGAGGGATAGAGGAGTGGAGTGATGAGGGATGGAGGAGGGAGTGATGAGGGATAGAGGAGTGGGAGTGATGAGGGATAGAGGAGAGTGATGAGGGATAGAGGAGTGGAGTGATGAGGGATAGAGGAGTGGAGTGATGAGGGATAGAGGAGTGGAGGAGAGTGATGAGGGATGGAGGAGTGGAGTGATGAGGGATAGAGGAGTGATGAGGGATGGAGGAGTGGAGTGATGAGGGATAGAGGAGTGGAGTGATGAGGGATAGAGGAGTGATGAGTGATGAGGGTGATAGGAGGAGTGGAGTGAGGGAGAGGATGGAGGAGTGGAGTGATGAGGGATGGAGGAGTGGAGTGATGAGGGATGAGGAGGAGTGAGTGATGGTATAGAGAGTGGATGAGGGATAGAGGAGTGATGAGGGATAGAGGAGTGGAGTGATGAGGATAGAGGAGTGGAGTGATGAGGGATGGAGGAGAGGGATGGATGATGATGGGATAGAGGAGTGGAGTGATGAGGGATAGAGGAGGGATGGGGAGAGATGAGAGGATGAGGGATAGAGGAGTGATGAGGGATAGAGGAGTGGAGTGATGAGGGATAGAGGAGTGGAGTGATGAGGGATAGAGGAGTGGAGTGATGAGGGATAGAGGAGTGGAGTGATGAGGGATAGAGGAGTGATGAGGGATGGAGGAGTGGAGTGATGAGGGATGGAGAGTGGAGTGATGAGGGATAGAGGAGTGATGAGGATAGAGGAGGGAGTGATGAGGGATAGAGGAGTGGAGTGATGAGGGATAGAGGAGTGGAGTGATGATGGATGAGGAGAGGAGTGATGAGGTATAGAGGAGGAGATGAGGGATAGAGGAGTGGAGTGATGAGGGATAGAGGAGTGGAGTGATGAGGGATGGAGGAGTGGAGTGATGAGGGATAGAGGAGGGAGTGATGAGGATAGAGGAGTGGAGTGATGAGGGATGAGGAGTGATGAGGGATGGAGGAGAGTGAGTGATGAGGGATAGAGGAGTGAGGAGTGATGAGGGATAGAGGAGTGAGTGAGGGGATAGAGGAGGAGGATGAGGGATGAGATAGAGAGTGGAGTGATGAGGGATAGAGGAGAGGATGGGTGATGATGGAGGAGGAGAGGAGTGATGAGGTATAGAGGAGTGATGAGGGATGGAGGAGTGGAGTGATGAGGGATAGAGGAGTGGAGTGATGGGATAGAGGAGTGGAGTGATGAGGGATGGAGGAGTGGAGTGATGAGGGATAGAGGAGTGATGAGGGATAGAGGAGTGGAGTGATGAGGGATAGAGGAGTGGAGTGATGAGGGATAGAGGAGTGATGAGGGATAGAGGGAGTGGAGTGATGAGGGATAGAGGAGGAGTGATGAGGGATAGAGGATGAGGGATGGAGGAGTGATGAGGGATAGAGGAGTGGAGTGATGAGGGATAGAGGAGTGAGGATGAGGATGATGAGGATAGAGGGAGTGATGAGGGATAGAGGAGTGGAGTGATGAGGGATAGAGGAGTGATGAGGGATAGAGGAGTGGAGTGATGAGGGATAGAGGAGTGGAGTGATGAGGGATAGAGGAGTGAGTGATGAGGGATAGAGGGAGTGATGAGGGATAGAAGAGTGATGAGAGAGTGGAGTGATGAGGGATAGAGGAGTGGAGTGATGAGGGATAGAGGAGTGATGAGGGATAGAGGGAGGATGAGATGAGGGAGTGATGAGGATAGAGGAGTGATGAGGGATAGAGGAGTGGAGTGATGAGGGATAGAGGAGTGGAGTGATGAGGGATAGAGGAGTGGAGTGATGAGGGATAGAGGAGTGGAGTGATGAGGGATAGAGGAGTGATGAGGGGATGGAGGAGTGGAGTGATGAGGGATAGAGGAGTGGAGTGATGAGGGATAGAGGAGTGAGGGACAGAGGGAGAGGTGATGAGGGATGAGGGATAGAGAGGGAGTGATGAGGGATAGAGGAGTGGAGTGATGAGGGATAGAGGAGGGATGAGGGATGGAGGAGAGGGATGAGTGATGAGGTATAGAGGAGTGGAGTGATGAGGGATAGAGGAGTGAGTGAGGGATGGAGGAGTGGAGTGATGAGGGATAGAGGAGTGGAGTGATGAGGGATAGAGGAGTGATGAGGTATAGAGGAGTGATGAGGGATAGAGGAGTGGAGTGATGAGGGATAGAGGAGTGGAGTGATGAGGACAGAGAGAGGAGTGATGAGGGATAGAGAGGGAGTGATGAGGGATAGAGGAGTGGAGTGATGAGGGATAGAGGAGTGGAGTGATGAGGGATAGAGGAGTGGGGAGTGATGAGGGATGGAGGAGTGGAGTGATGAGGGATAGAGGAGTGAGAGGGAGGAGTGATGATGAGTGATGAGGGATAGGAGGAGTGATGAGGGATAGAGGAGTGGAGTGATGAGGGATAGAGGAGAGTGGAGTGATGAGGGATGAGGGAGTGGAGTGATGAGGGATAGAGGAGTGGAGTGATGAGGGATAGAGGAGTGATGAGGGATGGAGGAGTGGAGTGATGAGGGATAGAGGAGTGGAGTGATGAGGGATAGAGGAGTGATGAGGTATAGAGGAGTGATGATGGGATGGAGGAGTGGAGTGATGAGGGATAGAGGAGTGGAGTGATGATGGACAGAGGAGAGGAGTGATGAGGGATAGAGGAGTGAGGAGTGAGTGATGATGGATGGAGGAGTGGAGTGATGAGGGATAGAGGAGGAGTGATGAGGGATGGAGGAGTGGAGTGATGAGGGATAGAGGAGTGATGAGGTATAGAGGAGTGGAGTGATGAGGGATAGAGGAGTGATGAGGATGAGGGGATGGAGTGATGAGGGATAGAGGAGTGGAGTGATGAGGGATAGAGGAGTGGAGTGATGAGGGATAGAGGAGTGATGAGGATAGAGGAGTGGAGTGATGAGGGATGGAGGAGTGGAGTGATGATGGAGGAGGAGGAGAGGAGGATGAGGGATAGAGGAGTGATGAGGGATAGAGGAGTGGAGTGATGAGGGATAGAGGAGTGGAGTGATGAGGGATAGAGGAGTGGAGGATGAGGGATGGAGGAGTGGAGTGATGAGGGATAGAGGAGTGATGAGGTATAGAGGAGTGATGAGTGATGAGGGATATGGAGGAGTGGAGTGATGAGGGATAGAGGAGTGATGAGGGATAGAGGAGTGGAGTGATGAGGGATAGAGGAGTGATGAGGGATAGAGGAGTGGAGTGATGAGGGATAGAGGAGTGGAGTGATGAGGGATAGAGGAGTGATGAGGGATGGAGGATGAGGATGGAGTGATGAGGGATAGAGGAGTGGAGGAGTGATGAGGGATAGAGGAGTGATGAGGGATAGAGGAGGGAGTGATGAGGGATAGAGGAGTGGAGTGATGAGGGACAGAGGAGAGGAGTGATGAGGGATAGAGGAGTGATGAGGGATAGAGGAGTGGAGTGATGAGGGATAGAGGAGTGGAGTGATGAGGGATAGAGGAGTGGAGTGATGAGGGATGGAGGATGGAGTGATGAGGGATAGAGGAGTGATGAGGTATAGAGGAGAGTGATGAGGGATAGAGGAGTGGAGTGATGAGGGATAGAGGAGTGATGAGGGATAGAGGATGGGGAGTGGAGTGATGAGGGATAGAGGAGTGGATGAGGGATGGAGGAGTGGAGTGATGAGGGATAGAGGAGTGGAGTGATGAGGGATAGAGGAGTGATGAGGGATAGAGGAGTGGAGTGATGAGGGATAGAGGAGTGGAGTGATGAGGATGGAGGAGTGGAGTGATGAGGGATGGAGGAGTGGAGTGATGAGGGATAGAGGAGTGATGAGGTATAGAGAAGTGATGAGGTATAGAGGAGTGATGAGGGATAGAGGAGTGGAGTGATGAGGGATAGAGGAGTAGAGGGGATAGAGGAGTGGATGAGGGATGGAGGAGTGGAGTTATTAGGGATAGAGGAGTGCAGTGATGAGGGATAGAGGACTGATGAGGGATAGAGGGAGTGGATGAGGGATGGAGGAGGGAGTGATGAGGGATAGAGGACTGGTGAGGTGATAGAGGATGAGGGATAGAGGAGTGATGAGGGATAGAGGAGTGGAGTGATGAGGGATGAGAGGAGTGAGGGATGAGGAATGGGATGGAGGAGTGGAGTGATGAGGGATGGGAGTGGAGTGATGAGGGATAGAGGAGTGGAGTGATGAGGGATAGAGGAGTGGAGTGATGAGGAATAGAGGATAGAGAGTGATGAGGGATAGAGTGGAGGATGATGAGGGATAGAGGAGTGGAGTGATGAGGGATAGAGGAGGGAGTGATGAGGGATGGAGGAGTGGAGTGATGAGGGATAGAGGAGTGATGAGGTATAGAGGAGTGGAGTGATGAGGGATAGAGGAGTGGAGTGATGAGGGATATGGAGGAGTGATGAGGGATAGAGGAGAGGGATGGAGTGATGAGGGATAGAGGAGTGGATGAGGGATGAGGAGTGGAGAGGAGTGATGAGGGATAGAGGAGTGGAGTGATGAGGGATGGAGGAGTGGAGTGATGAGGGATGGAGGAGTGAGGGAGGAAGAGTGATGAGGGATAGAGGAGTGATGAGGTATAGAGGAGTGGAGTGATGAGGGATAGAGGAGTGATGAGAGGATGGAGGAGTGGAGTGATGAGGGATGGAGGAGTGGAGTGATAGAGGGATGAGAGGAGTGATGAGGTATAGAGAAGTGATGAGGTATAGAGGAGTGATGAGGGATAGAGGAGTGGAGTGATGCAGGATAGAGGAGTGGAGTGATGAGGGATAGAGGAGTGGAGTGATGAGGGATGGAGGAGTGGAGTTATTAGGGATAGAGGAGTGCAGTGATGAGGGAGGAGAGGACTGATGAGGAGTGATGGAGTGGAGTGATGAGGGATAGAGGAGTGATGAGGGATGAGGAGGAGTGATGAGGGATAGAGGAGTGGAGTGATGAGGGATAGAGGAGTGATGAGGGATAGAGGAGTGGAGTGATGAGGGATAGAGGAGTGGAGTGATGAGGGATAGAGGAGTGGAGTGATGAGGGATAGAGGAGTGGAGTGATGAGGGATAGAGGAGTGATGAGGGATGGAGGAGTGATGAGTGATGAGGGATAGAGGAGTGGAGTGATGAGGTATAGAGGAGTGGAGTGATGAGGGATAGAGGAGTGGAGTGATGAGGGATGGAGGAGTGGAGTGATGAGGGATGGAGGAGTGGAGTGATGAGGAATAGAGGAGTGGAGTGATGAGGGATAGAGGAGTGATGAGGGATGGAGGGATAGAGTGATGAGGGATAGAGGAGTGAGTGATGAGGATAGGAGGAGTGGAGTGATGAGGGATAGAGGAGTGGAGTGATGAGGAGGAGTGATGAGGATGGAGGATGGAGTGATGAGGGATGGAGTGAGTGAGGGATAGAGGAGTGATGAGGGATAGAGGAGTGGAGTGATGAGGGATGGAGGAGTGGGTGATGAGGGATAGAGGTGATGAGGGATAGAGATGAGGGATAGAGGAGTGATGAGGTATGGAGGAGTGATGAGTGATGGAGGGAGTGGAGGGATGATGAGGGATGGAGGAGTGGAGTGATGAGGTATAGAGGAGTGATGAGGGATGAGAGGGAGTGATGAGATGATGGAGGAGTGGAGTGATGAGGGATGGAGGAGTGGAGTGATGAGTGATGAGGATAGAGGAGTGATGAGGGGATATAGGAGGAGTGGAGTGATGAGGGATAGAGGAGTGGAGTGATGAGGAATAGAGGAGTGGAGTGATGAGGGATGGAGGAGTGGAGTGAAGAGGGATAGAGGAGTGATGAGGTATAGAGGAGTGGAGTGATGAGGGATAGAGGAGTGGAGTGATGAGCGATGGAGGAGTGGAGTGATGAGGGATGGAGGAGTGGAGTGATGAGGGATAGAGGAGTGATGAGGTATAGAGAAGTGATGAGGTATAGAGGAGTGATGAGGGATAGAGGAGTGGAGTGATGCAGGATAGAGGAGTGGAGTGATGAGGGATAGAGGAGTGGAGTGATGAGGGATGGAGGAGTGGAGTTATTAGGGATAGAGGAGTGCAGTGATGAGGGATAGAGGACTGATGAGGGATAGAGGAGTGGAGTGATGATGGATGGAGGAGTGGAGTGATTAGAGATAGAGGACTGGTGAGGGATAGAGGAGTGGAGTGATGAGGAATGTAGGAGTGGAGTGATGAGGGACAGGGGAGTGGAGTGATGAGGGATAGAGGACTGATGAGGGATAGAGGAGTGGAGTGATGAGGGATAGAGGAGTGGAGTGATGAGGGATAGAGAAGTGGAGTGATGCGGAATAGAGGAGTGGAGTGATGAGGGATGGAGGAGTGGAGTGATGAGGGATAGAGGAGTGGAGTGATGAGGTATAGAGGATTGGAGTGATGAGGGATAGAGGAGTGGAGTGATGGGGGATGGAGGAGTGGAGTGATTAGGGATAGAGGACTGATGAGGGATAGAGGACTGATGAGGGATAGAGGAGTGGAGTGATGAGGGATATAGGCGTGGAGTGATGAGGGATAGAGGAGTGGAGTGATGAGGGATGGAGGAGTGGAGTGATGAGGGATAGAGGACTGATGAGGGATAGAGGAGTGGAGTGATGAGGGATGGAGGAGTGGAGTGATGAGGGATAGAGGAGTGGAGTGATGAGGGATGGAGGAGTGGAGTGATGAGGGATAGAGACATGGAGTGATGAGGGATGGAGGAGTGGAGTGATGAGGGATGGAGGAGTGGAGTGGTGAGGGATAGAGGAGTGGTATGATGAGGGATAGAGGAGTGGAGTGATGAGGGATAGAGGAGTGGAGTGATGAGGGATAGAGGAGTGGAGTGATGAGGGATAGAGGAGTGGAGTGATGAGGGATAGAGGAGTGATGAGGGATAGAGGAGTGGAGTGATGAGGAATAGAGGAGTGGAGTGATGAGGGATAGAGGAGTGGAGTGATGAGGAATAGAGGAGTGGAGTGATGAGGGATGGAGGAGTGGAGTGATGAGGGATAGAGGAGTGGAATGATGAGGGATAGAGGACTGGAGTGATGAGGGATAGGGGAGTGGAGTGATGGAGGGATAGAGGGATAGAAGGGTGAAGTGATGTTGGGTGGATTGATGGAGGGATGGAGGAGTGGAGTGATGGAGGGATATACGAGTGGAGTGATGGAGGGATAGAGGAGTGGAGTGATGGAGGGATGGAGTGATGGAGGGATGGAGTGATGGAGGGATAGAGGGATGGAGTGATGGAGGGATAAAGGGGTGGAGTGATGGAGGGATGGAGTGAGGGAGTGTTGAAGGGATGGAGTGATGGAGGGATAAAGGGGTGGAGTGATGGAGGGATAGAGGGGTGGAGTGATGGAGGGATAGAGGGGTGGAGTGATAGAGGGATAAAGGGGTGGAGTGATGGAGGGATAGAGGGGTGGAGTGATGGAGGGATAGAGGGGTGGAGTGATGGAGTGATAAAGGGGTGGAGTGATGGAGGGATGAGGGGGTGGAGTGATGGAATGATAAAGGGGTGGAGTGATGGAGGGATAAAGGGGTGGAGTGATGGAGAAGGATAGAGGGGTGGAGTGAAGTGATGGAGGATAGAGGGGTGGAGTTATGGAGTGATAAAGGGGTGGAGTGATGGAGGGATAAAGAGGGTGGAGTGATGGAGGGATAAAGGGGTGGAGTGATGGAGTGATGAAGGGGGAGTGGAGTGATGGGTGATAGAGGGGAAGTGATGGAGGGATAAAGGGGTGGAGTGATGGAGTGATGAAGAATAAAGGGGTGGAGTGATGGAGTGATGAAGGATAAAGGGGTGGAGTGATGGAGTGATGAAGGATAAAGGGGTGGAGTGATGAAGTGATGAAGGATAAAGGGGTGGAGTGATGGAGTGATGAAGGATAAAGGGGTGGAGTGATGGAGGGATAAAGGGGTGGAGTGATGGAGTGATGAAGGATAAAGGGGTGGAGTGATGGAGTGATGAAGGATAAAGGGGTGGAGTGATGGAGTGATGAAGGATAAAGGGGTGGAGTGATGGAGTGATGAAGGATAAAGGGGTGGAGTGATGGAGTGATGAAGGATAAAGGGGTGGAGTGATGGAGTGATGAAGGATAAAGGGGAGGAGTGATGGAGTGATGAAGTAATAAAGGGGTGGAGTGATGGAGTGATGAAGGATAAAGGGGTGGAGTGATGAAGGATAAAGGGGTGGAGTGATGGAGTGATGAAGGATAAAGGGGTGGAGTGATGGAGTGATGAAGGATAAAGGGGTGGAGTGATGAAGGATAAAGGGGTGGAGTGATAAAGGATAAAGGGGTGGAGTGATGGAGTGATGAAGGATAAAGGGGTGGAGTGATTAAGGATAAAGGGGTGGAGTGATGGAGTGATGAAGGATAAAGGGGTGGAGTGATGAAGGATAAAGGGGTGGAGTGATGGAGTGATGAAGGATAAAGGGGTGGAGTGATGGAGTGATGAAGGATAAAGGGGTGGAGTGATGGAGTGATGAAGGATAAAGGGGTGGAGTGATGGAGTGATGAAGGATAAAGGGGTGGAGTGATGGAGTGATGAAGGATAAAGGGGTGGAGTGATGGAGTGATGAAGGATAAAGGGGTGGAGTGATGGAAAGGGAAACTGAGGAGGTTATGGAAAGTGGACTATTACCTCTAACCTGGGAAAGAGGGAGAAAGAGAGTTTGAGATTCCGTACAACATTTTATTAAACTGCAATTAAGTTTTACAGCTCTCACTTAGTCAGTGTCAGTCACACAGTCTCTCTCTACGTCTTTCTCTCACTTGCCTGCCAGGCTGCTCACTCACTCAGGTTGTCAAGATCTCACTCAATCTATCATTCATACTTTCAGGACAGGTTATATGTCTACAGTTGATCAGGACAGGTTATATGTCTGCAGTTGATCAGGACAGGTTATATGTCTACAGTTGATCAGGACAGGTTATATGTCTACAGTTGATCAGGACAGGTTATATGTCTACAGTTGATCAGGACAGGTTATATGTCTACAGTTGATCAGAACAGGTAATATGTCTACAGTTGATCAGGACAGGTTATATGTCTACAGTTGATCAGAACAGGTTATATGTCTACAGTTGATCAGGACAGGTTATATGTCTACAGTTGATCAGAACAGGTTATATGTCTACAGTTGATCAGAACAGAACATGTCTACAGTTGATCAGAACAGGTAATATGTCTACAGTTGATCAGAACAGGTAATATGTCTACAGTTGATCAGGACAGGTTATATGTCTACAGTTGATCAGAACAGGTTATATGTCTACAGTTGATCAGGACAGGTTATATGTCTACAGTTGATCAGAACAGGTTATATGTCTACAGTTGATCAGGACAGGTTATATGTCTACAGTTGATCAGGACAGGTTATATGTCTACAGTTGATCAGAACAGGTTATATGTCTACAGTTGATCAGGACAGGTTATATGTCTACAGTTGATCAGAACAGGTTATATGTCTACAGTTGATCAGAACAGGTTATATGTCTACAGTTGATCAGAACAGAACATGTCTACAGTTGATCAGGACAGGTTATATGTCTACAGTTGATCAGAACAGGTTATATGTCTACAGTTGATCAGGACAGGTTATATGTCTACAGTTGATCAGGACAGGTTATATGTCTACAGTTGATCAGAACAGGTTATATGTCTACAGTTGATCAGGACAGGTTATATGTCTACAGTTGATCAGAACAGAACATGTCTACAGTTGATCAGGACAGGTTATATGTCTACAGTTGATCAGAACAGAACATGTCTACAGTTGATCAGGACAGGTTATATGTCTACAGTTGATCAGGACAGGTTATATGTCTACAGTTGATCAGGACAGGTTATATGTCTACAGTTGATCAGGACAGGTTATATGTCTACAGTTGATCAGAACAGGTTATATGTCTACAGTTGATCAGGACAGGTTATATGTCTACAGTTGATCAGAACAGAACATGTCTACAGTTGATCAGGACAGGTTATATGTCTACAGTTGATCAGAACAGAACATGTCTACAGTTGATCAGGACAGGTTATATGTCTACAGTTGATCAGAACAGAACATGTCTACAGTTGATCAGGACAGGTTATATGTCTACAGTTGATCAGAACAGAACATGTCTACAGTTGATCAGGACAGGTTATATGTCTACAGTTGATCAGAACAGAACATGTCTACAGTTGATCAGAACAGAACATGTCTACAGTTGATCAGAACAGGTTATATGTCTACAGTTGATCAGAACAGAACATGTCTACAGTTGAGTTATTACTGTTACTGCTAGAATGCTTTCCAGTCTCTGAATGTGTTGGCTGGGATTCAGTCCAATGGGGTTTGTATCCTTTCATACAGGGCTTGACGTTTAAGTCATTTCCACTTCAGCTGACATCTGCAGCGCTGACTTTTAATGTGATCTCCACAAACGCCATGGAAATTGCCTTTAAAAGGTGCATTTTGTTGTCTGTCTCGTGGGCTGCTCAATAATGCTCCTTGGATTGAATCCCGGACTTCATACTTTTTCTAATGTGGATTCTTTCAAAGTCTGCTCATCTATTATAGACTTCTTGCCACAGAACCTTTCCATAAAATGGCAAAACTCTGTCAATGCTGTAACTGTCCTGTCTACCCCATATTATATCATTAATACACTACCCGCTGTACTGTTCTGTCTACCCCATACTATATCATTAATACACTACCCGCTGTACTGTTCTGTCTACCCCATACTATATCATTAATATACTACCTGCTGTACTGTTCTGTCTACCCCATATTATATCATTAATACACTACCCGCTGTACTGTTCTGTCTACCCCATACTATATCATTAATACACTACCCGCTGTACTGTTCTGTCCCGCTGTACTGTTCTGTCTACCCCATACTATATCATTAATACACTACCCGCTGTACTGTTCTGTCTACCCCATACTATATCATTAATACACTACCTGCTGTACTGTTCTGTCTACCCCATACTATATCATTAATATACTACCTGCTGTACTGTTCTGTCTACCCCATACTATATCATTAATATACTACCTGCTGTACTGTTCTGTCTACCCCATACTATATCATTAATATACTACCTGCTGTACTGTTCTGTCTACCCCATACTATATCATTAATATACTACCTGCTGTACTGTTCTGTCTACCCCATACTATATCATTAATATACTACCCGCTGTACTGTTCTGTCTACCCCATACTATATCATTAATACACTACCTGCTGTACTGTTCTGTCTACCCCATACTATATCATTAATATACTACCCGCTGTACTGTTCTGTCTACCCCATACTATATCATTAATATACTACCTGCTGTACTGTTCTGTCTACCCCATGTATATCATTAATACACTACCCGCTGTACTGTTCTGTATCATTAATACACTACCCGCTGTACTGTTCTGTCTACCCCATACTATATCATTAATATACTGTTCTGTCTACCCCATACTATATCATTAATATACTGTTACTGTTCTGTCTACCCCATACTATATCATTAATATACTACCTGCTGTACTGTTCTGTCTACCCCATACTATATCATTAATACACTACCCGCTGTACTGTTCTGTCTACCCCATACTATATCATTAATACACTACCCGCTGTACTGTTCTGTCTACCCCATACTATATCATTAATACACTACCTGCTGTACTGTTCTGTCTACCCCATACTATATCATTAATATACTACCCTGTACTGTTCTGTCTACCCCATATATATCATTAATATACTACCTGCTGTACTGTTCTGTCTACCCCATACTATATCATTAATATACTACCTGCTGTACTGTTCTGTCTACCCCATACTATATCATTAATACACTACCTGCTGTACTGTTCTGTCTACCCCATACTATATCATTAATATACTACCCGCTGTACTGTTCTGTCTACCCCATACTATATCATTAATACACTACCTGCTGTACTGTTCTGTCTACCCCATACTATATCATTAATATACTACCTGCTGTACTGTTCTGTCTACCCCATACTATATCATTAATACACTACCTGCTGTACTGTTCTGTCTACCCCATACTATATCATTAATATACTACCCGCTGTACTGTTCTGTCTACCCCATACTATATCATTAATATACTACCTGCTGTACTGTTCTGTCTACCCCATACTATATCATTAATACACTACCTGCTGTACTGTTCTGTCTACCCCATACTATATCATTAATATACTACCTGCTGTACTGTTCTGTCTACCCCATACTATATCATTAACCTACTATATCATTACTACCTGCTGTCTGTCTACCCCATACTATATCATTAATATACTACCCGCTGTACTGTTCTGTCTACCCCATACTATATCATTAATATACTACCCGCTGTACTGTTCTGTCTACCCCATACTATATCATTATTTATACACTACCTGCTGTACTGTTCTGTCTACCCCATACTATATCATTAATACACTACCTGCTGTACTGTTCTGTCTACCCCATACTATATCATTAATACACTACCTGCTGTACTGTTCTGTCTACCCCATACTATATCATTAATATACTACCCGCTGTACTGTTCTGTCTACCCCATACTATATCATTAATACACTACCTGCTGTACTGTTCTGTCTACCCCATACTATATCATTAAT
Organism: Oncorhynchus gorbuscha; assembly: GCF_021184085.1. NCBI lineage: Eukaryota > Metazoa > Chordata > Actinopteri > Salmoniformes > Salmonidae > Oncorhynchus > Oncorhynchus gorbuscha. Next base: position 5,810,029 of record NC_060188.1, read on the forward strand.
ACACTACCCGCTGTACTGTTCTGTCTACCCCATACTATATCATTAATACACTACCCGCTGTACTGTTCTGTCTACCCCATACTATATCATTAATACACTACCCGCTGTACTGTTCTGTCTACCCCATACTATATCATTAATACACTACCTGTCTGTACTATATCATTAATACACTACCTGTTCTGTCTACCCCATACTATATCATTAATATACTACCTGCTGTACTGTTCTGTCTACCCCATACTATATCATTAATACACTACCTGTTCTGTCTACTGTTACTGTTCTACTACTATATCATACTATATCATTAATATACTACCCGCTGTACTGTTCTGTCTACCCCATACTATATCATTAATACACTACCTGCTGTACTGTTCTGTCTACCCCATACTATATCATTAATACACTACCCGCTGTACTGTTCTGTCTACCCCATACTATATCATTAATACACTACCCGCTGTACTGTTCTGTCTACCCCATACTATATCATTAATACACTACCTGCTGTACTGTTCTGTCTACCCCATACTATATCATTAATACACTACCTGCTGTACTGTTCTGTCTACCCCATACTATATCATTAATACACTACCTGCTGTACTGTTCTGTCTACCCCATACTATATCATTAATACACTACCTGCTGTACTGTTCTGTCTACCCCATACTATATCATTAATACACTACCCGCTGTACTGTTCTGTCTACCCCATACTATATCATTAATACACTACCTGCTGTAACTGTCCTGTCTACCCCATACTATATCATTAATACACTACCTGCTGTACTGTACTGTTCTGTCTACCCCATACTATATCATTAATACACTACCCGCTGTACTGTTCTGTCTACCCCATACTATATCATTAATACACTACCTGCTGTACTGTTCTGTCTACCCCATACTATATCATTAATATACTACCTGTCTGTACTGTTCTGTCTACCCCATACTATATCATTAATACACTACCTGCTGTACTGTTCTGTCTACCCCATATTATATCATTAATACACTACCTGCTGTACTGTTCTGTCTACCCCATACTATATCATTAATACACTACCTGCTGTACTGTTCTGTCTGTCTACCCCATACTATATCATTAATACACTACCCGCTGTACTGTTCTGTCTACCCCATACTATATCATTAATACACTACCTGCTGTACTGTTCTGTCTACCCCATACTATATCATTAATACACTACCCGCTGTACTGTTCTGTCTACCCCATACTATATCATTAATACACTACCCGCTGTACTGTTCTGTCCCCATACTATATCATTAATACACTACCCGCTGTACTGTTCTGTCTATACTATATCATTAATACACTACCCGCTGTACTGTTCTGTCTACCCCATACTATATCATTAATACACTACCTGCTGTACTGTTCTGTCTACCCCATACTATATCATTAATATACTACCTGCTGTACTGTTCTGTCTACCCCATACTATATCATTAATACACTACCTGCTGTACTGTTCTGTCTACCCCATACTATATCATTAATATACTACCTGCTGTACTGTTCTGTCTACCCCATACTATATCATTAATACACTACCCGCTGTGTACTATTCTGTCTACCCCATACTATATCATTAATACACTACCCGCTGTACTGTTCTGTCTACCCCATACTATATCATTAATACACTACCCTCTGTACTGTTCTGTCTACCCCATACTATATCATTAATACACTACCCGCTGTACTGTTCTGTCTACCCCATACTATATCATTAATACACTACCTGCTGTACTGTTCTGTCTACCCCATACTATATCATTAATATACTACCTGCTGTACTGTTCTGTCTACCCCATACTATATCATTAATACACTACCTGCTGTACTGTTCTGTCTACCCCATACTATATCATTAATATACTACCCGCTGTACTGTTCTGTCTACCCCATACTATATCATTAATATACTACCCGCTGTACTGTTCTGTCTACCCCATACTATATCATTAATACACTACCTGCTGTAACTGTCCTGTCTACCCCATACTATATCATTAATACACTACCCGCTGTACTGTTCTGTCTACCCCATACTATATCATTAATACACTACCCGCTGTACTGTTCTGTCTACCCCATACTATATCATTAATACACTACCTGCTGTACTGTTCTGTCTACCCCATACTATATCATTAATACACTACCCGCTGTACTGTTCTGTCTACCCCATACTATATCATTAATACACTACCTGCTGTAACTGTCCTGTCTACCCCATACTATATCATTAATACACTACCTGCTGTAACTGTCCTGTCTACCCCATACTATATCATTAATACACTACCTGCTGTACTGTTCTGTCTACCCCATACTATATCATTAATACACTACCTACTGTTCTGTACCCCATACTATATCATTAATACACTACCTGTGTACTGTTCTGTCTACCCCATACTATATCATTAATACACTACCTGCTGTACTGTTCTGTCTACCCCATACTATATCATTAATACACTACCTGCTGTACTGTTCTGTCTACCCCATACTATATCATTAATATACTACCCGCTGTACTGTTCTGTCTACCCCATACTATATCATTAATACACTACCCGCTGTACTGTTCTGTCTTTAATGGCCTGCTCTCTCTCTCTCTCTCTCTCTCTCTCTCTCTCTCTCTCTCTCTCTCTCTCTCTCTCTCTCTCTCTCTCTCTCTCTCTCTCTCTCTCTCTCTCTCTCTCTCTCTCTCTCTCTCTCTCTCTCTCTCTCTCTCTCTCTCTCTCTCTCTCTCTCTCTCTCTCTCTCTCTCTCTCTCTCTCTCGCTCTCATTACCTTTGTCGCTTTATGCCTCTATATCTCTTTACCTCACCTGTCTACCATCTGTCTCACTCCTGCTCTCTCTCCCACTCTCCCTCTCCCTCTCCTGCTCTCCCCCATCTCTCACTACCACTCTCTTTCTCCCCCTCTCTCTGACCTATCTCCCCATGTTTGTTCCCCTTTCCATCCGCTTTCCTCTCTATTCTTTCTCTCTGTCATTTCTTCCTCAAGCTTTCTCTATATCGTCACCTGTCTCTCTCCTCCCATCTACAGTATCTGTCCCTCTCCTCTCTCCTTAGCTCTCACTGTCTCCTTCTCCATGAGTCTCTTTTCCTTTGCCAGGTGGCTGTTGTGTGTGATGTGTCAGTGTCCCACAGCTTCTGGAAATGACAGAAAGATAGAAATAAACTGAAAGGTTGGACTCAGTATAGTTAAGATCATGAACAGTGTGACACCATCACGCCACATCAGACACCAGTGAATGTGATGTGGTGTAGCATGTAGGACGTGTGTATGTTTGTATGTGTGTGCGTCATCCGTGACATCAATCCCTCTGACCTCCACATGAAACACGAGAGGGGGAGAAGAAAGGGAGGGAGGAAAAGGGGGAGGTGGGTGAGTCAGTCTCAGCCCCACAACCAGAAAAGGCCCAGATGTAGACTTTTCTCTCAATTCAATTCAATTTGCTTTATTGGCATGACGTAACAATGTACATATTGCCTAAGCTTATTTTGGATATTTAGAATATGAGAATCAAAATTGTCAACGGGACAACAGTATCAACAATAACTAAGGGTCAAAATAACCTTACACTGAACAATAACAATAAGCATACAGTAGAGGACATGTGCAGGTTGATTGGTCTGTCAGACACTGTCCCTCACCTTATGGCAGGCAGCAATGCAGTGTGCTGCCAACCCACTGCTCTCTGCGTCCTCCCCCAACAGGACCGGTAGCCTACTCTCATCGGAGAGGTCCTTGAAACCTTGAATAATGGTTTCAAATTTGGGGAAATGACACTCACTAATTGTTTTATATATTTTTCACATTTAGTCAGGAAAGGCAACTCTGTCTCAGCTTCTGCTGTTGTGCAGTGGTTTCACAGCCTTTCCTCTACAGGGAGCCAGGTTTTCCTGTGTCTACCCTTCTCAATGGCAAGGCTGTGCTCACTGAGCCTGTACTTTGTCAAGGTTTTTCTAAGGTTTTGATCAGTAACCATGGTCAAATAGTTAGCCACGGTGTACAGTCAATTTAGGGCCAAGAAGCGCTGCATTTTGCTTTGTTTATGCTTGTGTTTCCCAATAAGCAATGTTGTTTTGTTTGGACTCTGTGTAATTGGGTTTATTCTGATTGATTGGATGTTCTGGTCCTGAGGCTTCAGTATGTTAGTAGAACAGGTTTGTGAACTCAGCCGCAGGACCAGCTGGATGAGGGGACTATTTTCTTTGCTCAGCTCTTGGCTTTGCAGGGCTTGGTAATGATATGAGAGGGGGTCACTGTATTTTAGATGTTACCAAAACTTAATGGCTCTTTTTTGAGTTTTTATAATAGATGGATATTGGCCTAATTCTGCCCTGCATGCATTGTTTGTAGTTTTCCTCTGGACATGTAGGAGAATCTTACAGAACTCTGCATGCAGGGTTTCAATGGGGTGTTTGTCCCATTTGATTGTCACGGTTGTTAGGATAGACGGACCAAGGCGCAGTGTGATTGGAGTTCCACATCTTTATTTTGGTGAAACTTCAACAAACCACGAAACAACCAATGACCAAGAAGTACCGTAGTGCTACATGCACTCACTCAAAACAATATCCCACAAAGCAGGTGGGAGAAAAAGCTTCCTAAATATGATCCTCAATTAGAGGCAACGATTACCAGTTGCCTCTAATTGGGAACCATACAACCCAGCCACATAGAAAATCAATGACTAGAACACCCCCCTAGTCACGACATTGATGACATTGATGAAATCTTGTTTTGCAAGTGGACCCCACACCTCACTGCCATAAAGTGCAATTGGTTCAATGACATATTCAATTCATTTTAGCCAAATTGTAATAGGTATTTCAATTTGAATTTGCGTTTTAATGGCGTAGAATGTCCTGCATGCTTTCTCTCTCAGTTCATTCACTGCCTCATTAAGGTGTCCAGATGAGCTTATTTTTAAACCTAAGTAATTGTAGTGTGTGCAGTACTCTATATATTTTGTACCAATTGAGAACTTTGGTCTAATTCCCTGAGATCTGGATTTTCCCCCAGAAAATCATTATTTTAGTCTTTTTGGGGTTTACTGCCAGGGCCCAGGTCTGGCAGTATGGCTCTAGCAGGTCCAGGCTCTGTTGTAGGCCATGTGCTGTGGGTGACAGCAGGCATAGGTCATCTGTGAAGAGTAGGCATTTAACTTCTGAGTTGTGGAGACTAACACCAGGGGCTGAGGATTTTTCTAGAATAGTAAATATTGAAGAGTGCAGGGCTCAGATTGCAACCCTGATGAGAGCCCCACCCCGGGTTAAAGGTTCTGTTATTTTCTTGCCAATTTTAATGCTGCACGTATTGCCAGTATACACTGATTTAATTATGACATATGTTTTACCCCCTACACCACTTTCAATAACTTTGTAGAACAGTCCTGTATGCCAAATAGAATCAAATGCATTTTGGAAATCGATAAAGCAAGCGTATATTTTGGTATTCTCTCTCTCTCTCTCTCTCTCTCTCTCTCTCTCTCTCTCTCTCTCTCTCTCTCTCTCTCTCTCTCTCTCTCTCTCTCTCTCTCTCTCTCTCTCTCTCTCTCTCTCTCTCTCTCTCTCTCTCTCTCTCTCTCTCTCTCTCTCTCTCTCTCTCTCTCTCTCTCTCTCTCTCTCTCTCTCTCTCTCTCTCTCTCTCTCTCTCTCTCTCTCTCTCACTCACTCACTTCCACTCTCACTCTCACTCTCACTCTGTGTGTCTGTCTGTCTCTCTCTGCCCCTCTCTCTCTCCCTATCTCTCTTTTTCTCTCTCTCAGTCCCTCTCTCACTGGACTAGAGAGTACTGGTCTCTCTATTGATCAGTAGGATGTTGTCTGGACTACAGTGTAATGGTAGGATGCTGTCTGGACTGGAGTGTACTGGTCTCTCTTTTAATCAGTAGGATTCTGTCTGGAGTAGGATCAGTAGGATGCTGTCTGGACTACAGTGTACTGGTCTCTCTTTTAATCAGTAGGATTCTGTCTGGACCAGAGTGTACTGGTCTCTCTTAGTCAGTAGGATGCTGTCTGGACTACAGTGTACTGGTCTCTCCTTTAATCAGTAGGATGCTGTCTGGACTACAGTGTACTGGTCTCTCTTTTAATCAGTAGGATGCTGTCTGGACCAGAGTGTACTGGTCTCTCTTAGTCAGTAGGATGCTGTCTGGACGACAGTGTACTGTACAGTGTAGGCCGGAGAGATACCATGACATATATTGCTGACTTGTGCCACTGCTTTGTCACTGAGCTAATATACACTGCTCAAAAAAATAAAGGGAACACTTAAACAACACAATGTAACTCCAAGTCAATCACACTTCTGTGAAATCAAACTGTCCACTTAGAAAGCAACACTGATTGACATTACATTTCACATGCTGTTGTGCAAATGGATTAGACAACAGGTGGAAATTATAGGCAATTAGCAAGACACCCCCAATAAAGGAGTGGTTCTGCAGGTGGTACCACAGACCACTTCTCAGTTCCTATGCTTCCTGGCTGATGTTTTGGTCACTTTTGAATGCTGGCGGTGCTTTCACTCTAATGGTAGACGGAGTCTACAACCCACACAAGTGGCTCAGGTAGTGCAGCTCATCCAGGATGGCACATCAATGCGGGCTGTGGCAAGAAGGTTTGCTGTGTCTGTCAGCGTAGTATCCAGAGCATGGAGGCACTACCAGGAGACAGGCCAGTACAAGCCCTCCATGTGCTCGCCAGAGGTAGCCTGACTGCCATTAGGTACCGAGATGAGATCCTCAGACCCCTTGTGAGACCATATGCTGGTGTGGTTGGCCCTGGGTTCCTCCTAATGCAAGACAATGCTAGACCTCATGTGGCTGGAGTGTGTCAGCAGTTCCTGCAAGAGGAAGGCATTGATGCTATGGACTGGCCCGCCTGTTCCCCAGATCTGAATCCAATTGAGCACATCTGGGACATCATGTCTCGCTCCATCCACCAACGCCACGTTGCACCACAGACTGTCCAGGAGTTGGCGGATGCTTTAGTCCAGGTCTGGGAGGAGATCCCTCAGGAGACCATCTGCCACCTCATCAGGAGCATGCCCAGGCATTGTAGGGAGGTCATACAGGCACGTGGAGGCCACACACACTACTGAGCCTCATTTTGACTTGTTTTAAGGACATTACATCAAAGTTGGATCAGCCTGTAGTGTGGTTTTCCACTTTAATTTTGAGTGTGACTCCAAATCCAGACCTCCATGGGTTGATACATTTGATTTCCATTGATCATTTCTGTGTGATTTTGTTGTCAGCACATTCAACTATGTAAAGAAAAAAGTAGTTAATAAGAATATTTCATTCATTCAGATCTAGGATGTGTTATTTTAGTGTTCCCTTTATATTTTTGAGCAGTGTATAACATCTTCATCAGCAACAGAAACAACAGTCAACCCGAACATTGTGGGAGAGTGGAGTATGACAGAGACAGGGTTCTGATGATTGAGTGGAGTATGACAGAGACAGGGTTCTGATGATTGAGTGGAGTATGACAGAGACAGGGTTCTGATGATTGAGTGGAGTATGACAGAGACAGGGTTCTGATGATTGAGTGGAGTATGACAGAGACAGGGTTCTGATGATTGAGTGGAGTATGACAGAGACAGGGTTCTGATGATTGAGTGGAGTGACAGAGACAGGGTTCTGATGATTGAGTGGAGTATGACAGAGACAGGGTTCTGATGATTGAGTGGAGTATGACAGAGACAGGGTTCTGATGATTGAGTGGAGTATGACAGAGACAGGGTTCTGATGATTGAGTGGAGTATGACAGAGACAGGGTTCTGATGATTGAGTGGAGTATGACAGAGACAGGGTTCTGATGATTGAGTGGAGTATGACAGAGACAGGGTTCTGATGATTGAGTGGAGTATGACAGAGACAGGGTTCTGATGATTGAGTGGAGTATGACAGAGACAGGGTTCTGATGATTGAGTGGAGTATGACAGAGACAGGGTTCTGATGATTGAGTGGAGTATGGAGACAGGGTTCTGATGATTGAGTGGAGTATGACAGAGACAGGGTTCTGATGATTGAGTGGAGTATGACAGAGACAGGGTTCTGATGATTGAGTGGGTTGACAGAGACAGGGTTCTGATGATTGGTAAAGACCTATGACAGGGTTCTGGATTGAGTGGATGACAGGGACAGGGTTCTGATGATTGAGTGGAGTATGACAGAGACAGGGTTCTGATGATTGTGTGGAATGATGATGAAACAGGGTTCTGTGATTGAATGGATTGTGGAGGCGGGTTACTGGGGAACATAAACAAACCACAATGCTGACTCTGTCTCCATTTTAGCTCCACTGTGTGACTCATTACAACACTCCTCACTGTCCACCCCTCATCTCTCCTCTGTTTTCTCTCCATCTCTACAATCACTACGCCATGGAAGGTCACTATGTGTGTAGTGCACTCTGATACAAGATCGAAGCTGGATATGAGCAGGGATGTCACCTCCATGGTTGCATTTCATTCCATGAAGACGTTCCCTCTCCTCTGTCCTCCTTCACTTACCTTCATGGATCTGAGACAACTGGGTGTAAGAAACAGCTCCGCCTAGTGTCCGTCATAAACTAGGGCAGAGGCGAGGGAACTTTTCCGTAGAAAGAAACACAACACACTACACATGACTCTCCCCAAACCCCTCCATTCCCCATTACTGTGTCCCAAATGGCACGCCATTCCCTATATAGTTGAATACTTTTAGACTGGCATGGGTATACGTTTGGGACAGGTATTTCATTCCAGGAAGGATTGTCTTGGCTGTGTGTGGATCTGGCATGGGTTACGTTGTCCGGAGAGGCAGGGGAGTACACAACAGGGAAGGATTGTCTTGGCTGTGTGTTATGGCATGGGTTACGTTGGGGCAGAGTCCACCAGGGAAGGATTGTCTTGGCTGTGTGTTACGGCATGGGTTACGTTGGGACAGAGTCCACCAGGGAAGGATTGTCTTGGCTGTGTGTTACAGCATGGGTTACGTTGGGACAGAGTCCACCAGGGAAGGATTGTCTTGGCTGTGTGTTACGGCATGGGTTACGTTGGGACAGAGTCCACCAGGGAAGGATTGTCTTGGCTGTGTGTTACGGCATGGGTTACGTTGGGACAGAGTCCACCAGGGAAGGATTGTCTTGGCTGTGTGTTACGGCATGGGTTACGTTGGGGCAGAGTCCACCAGGGAAGGATTGTCTTGGCTGTGTGTTACGGCATGGGTTACGTTGGGACAGAGTCCACCAGGGAAGGATTGTCTTGGCTGTGTGTTACGGCATGGGTTACGTTGGGACAGAGTCCACCAGGGAAGGATTGTCTTGGCTGTGTGTTACGGCATGGGTTACGTTGGGACAGAGTCCACCAGGGAAGGATTGTCTTGGCTGTGTCCTGACCCATTAAGCTGTAATCAGATCCAGTCCCTCTGGTGCTGGAGTGTGAGAAGGCTCTTACAGCAGAATGAGACACCTCTGACACACACACACACACTCAAATACGTAGGCACACACACACACACACACACACACACACACACACACACACACACACACACACACACACACACACACACACACACACACACACACACACACACACACACACACACACACACACACACACACACACACACACACACACACACACACACACACACACACACCCTTTTCACTCCTGTTCAAAATATGTGGAGGCTTGGAGGTAACTACTTATTTATGCTCTATAATGTGAACCCCCAGGAGAACCCGCTCACACCCCCTCTCACCTCCCATGGATGTCTACCTTTAAAGAGCCAGTAGGCCATTAGGGAGACCCAGCAGACGCAGACTGGTGAGACAGAGCCAGTAGTCCATTAGAGAGACACAGCAGACTGGTGAGAAAGAGCCAGTAGTCCATTAGAGAGACACAGCAGACTGGTGAGAAAGAGCCAGTAGTCCATTAGAGAGACACAGCAGACTGGTGAGAAAGAGCCAGTAGTCCATTAGAGAGACACAGCAGACTGGTGAGACAGAGCCAGTAGTCCATTAGAGAGACACAGCAGAGTGGTGAGGCAGAGCCAGTAGGCCAATAGAGAGACACAGCAGAGTGGTGAGGCAGAGCCAGTAGGCCAATAGAGAGACACAGCAGAGTGGTGAGGCAGTGCCAGTAGGCCAAGAGAGACACAGCAGAGTGGTGAGAGAGGCCATTAGAGACACAGACACAGCAGAGTGGTGAGGCAGAGCCAGTAGGCCATTAGAGAGACACAGCAGAGTGGTGAGGCAGAGCCAGTAGGCCATTAGAGAGACACAGCAGAGTGGTGAGAAAGAGCCAGTAGGCCATTAGAGAGACACAGCAGAGTGGTGAGAAAGAGCCAGTAGGCCATTAGAGAGACACAGCAGAGTGGTGAGGCCAGGCCAAGAGACACAGCACACCAGTAGGCCAGAGTGGTGAGAAAGAGCCAGTAGGCCATTGAGAGAGCCACACAGCAGAGTGGTGAGAAAGAGCCAGTAGGCCATTAGAGAGACACAGCAGAGTGGTGAGAGAGCCAGTAGGCCACACAGCAGAGTGGTGAGAGAGCCAGTAGAGCCAGTAGGCCATTAGAGAGACCAGTGGTGAGAGGCCCATTAGAGAGACACAGCAGAGTGGTGAGAAAGAGCCAGTAGGCCATTAGAGAGACACAGCAGAGTGGTGAGGCAGAGCCAGTAGAGAGACACAGCAGAGTGGTGAGGCAGAGCCAGTAGGCCACAGCAGAGTGGTGAGGCAGAGCCTAGTAAAGAGCAGGAATGGGAGAAAGAAATATGACAGATGAATGCGTTTATTAAAATAGCGTTGACTCCATGACGTCTTAATTACATGAATCAACTTGGAGAGCTGTAAGGTTGATAGCCGTGACAATGATAATAGGTGTCGATGAAGGGGTGTCACTCATGGTTTCCTGTGAAAGCCACACGTAAGGCTTCGCTGCATCAACAACGAGCAGAGAACGTGACACCTGCACTAAGAAAATATTCACACACAAATGACTTTGGGTGTCTTCATCGCTTTGATTGTCCTCTGCGGCAATGTTTCCATGTCATTTAATGTTTCTGTCAGCTTGACTAACCCCCTCGCTCCTTCTCTCTCTCGCTCTCTCTTTTTCTGTCTTTTCGTATATCTCCCTCTCTCGTCTTATCTCTCTTTCTCCCTTCCTATTTCTCTCCTTAACACCCCCCCCCTCCCTCCACCCCTCCTCTCTCTCTATTGCGGTCTCGTTCTCACACTCCCTCTCTTGTTCTCTCTCTTTTGTTCTCTCTCTCTTGCACTGCCTTACTTTCTATTTGTGTCTCACTGTCTCTCCCTTTCTCTTTCACCCTTTATATCTCTCTGCCTCTCACTCTCTCACTCTCTCTGCCTCTCTCTCTCTCTCTCTCTCTCTCTCTCTCTCTCTCTCTCTCTCTCTCTCTCTCTCTCTCTCTCTCTCTCTCTCTCTCTCTCTCTCTCTTTCTCTCTCTTTCTCTCTCTCTCTCTCTCTCTCTCTCTCTCTCTCTCTCTCTCTCTCTCTCTCTCTCTCTCTCTCTCTCTCTCTCTCTCTCTCTCTCTCTCTGCATCTCTCTCTCTTCTCTCTCTCTCTCTCTCTCTCTCTCTCTCTCTCTCTCTCTCTCTCTCTCTCTCTCTCTCTCTCTCTCTCTCTCTCTCTCTCTCTCTCTCTCTCTCTCTCTCTCTCTCTCTCCTGCTGTTTGGGTGCGCTGCTGGCAGAGTGAGTGACAGTCCGGTAAATAGCAAGAGACTGTGCCGCGTACAGAGAGGAGGGCGTCAGTGACCCTGGTGTTAAGGGGAGGGCTGAAATGGTGGTGTGTTAAACAGAGCAGTGTGCTGAGTCTGGAGACAACTTCAGTGATACGTCTAATGGGGATAAATGTGAGAAAGAGAAGCATAGGGAAGAGAGAGAAGCAGCAGTGAAGAGCTGAGTGTCTGAGGATATGGAAGAATAACTAGCAGTAGTACCCGTGTGCATTCGAGTGTCTACAGGGGAGGTATCCGTAAAGACGAGGATGCTAGGGGGCAGCAGGAGCAGTAGGGGTTCAGGACGTAGTAGCCGGGGGACTTGGGGTCTGTTGAGACGAAAGAAAATGATATATGAGGAAATATGTCATCCCTGTCCAACTCTCAGCTAATAACTTGTTTTAACTTCTCACTCTGTTCGTAATGTTCACCAATCTGGTTTTAGACCAGGAAATAATTCCATTTCATCTGCTTGTTTTAGATGATGTGTTACTAATGCTTAGATCATCAAAATCATTGTGCAGACATATTTATAGACTTTCCCAAGGCCTTCAACACCTTCGCATTCAAAGGTTGACTGAGATCAAGTGGTTTGAGAATTACCTGTCAGACAGGATACAACTTGTGAAGGTTGGTGTTAAGTTCAGTTTCCTGGATATTACGAAAGGTGTACCGCATGGGTCAGAATTGGGACCTGTTATCTTGACAATATAAAACCTGTAATATTCATCTGTATGCAGACGATACTGTTATGAATGCTATTGCCCCAACTGTAGCTCAGACATTGTTAGAGCTGCAATCTGACTTTGTTGTCTTACAGAAAGCCCTGGTTGGTTTAAGACTTGTACTTAACGTGGGCAAGACTAAATACATGTTGTTCTCTAATTCTCGCAAAAAAAATCATATAGACTACATATATATTAATTGAATGGTTCTCCCATCAATTGGGCTCCACCTATAAATATCTGGGCACGGACAAGGATTTAACGTGAGAAAAAAAGCAAATTAAAAAGCTAAGACTTAAAGTGGGCCTCTTTTTTAGAAACAGATCTTGCCTCTCACTTAACAGCAGGAAACAGAATGTACTGTCAACTTTACTGCCAGTTCTTGACTATGGTGACACCATTTCCCAGAATGCAGCAGCCACTACTCTTTAAATCTTTGGATGCCGTCTACCACAGTAACCTTCGCTTTATCATTAAAGTCCTGTAGATCACTTCATTATTCCCTTTTTGTTAACAAAACTCTACTACACAAGCTTCCGACTTACCAAACTTCATTGATTAAGTATAAAAACATAGTTTCCAAAACCATTCACAGGTTCGATTAACTCTGCGGGTCGCCACCGAATGAGGTAAATCCACTTTCAGTTTTATTACCCCCACATTTTTGCAATAACCTGCAGGACGTCTTGATTCCCTGGTGCCGCTAAGGCAGTTGAGGAGTCTAATGTTGAATTTGTTAAATAATAATTGCATTTGTTTTGATTAAACGTAGAAATGCATTGTGGTGTTGAAATGGTTGTTTTTGAAATCGTAACCTGTAGTTTTTATAGGAATGTTCTAGTTGAATGTGTTGAATTTGTTGTCCTCGGGGCACCATTGAAAATGAGGCTCCCCTGATGTAACTAAATAAATCCAGTTAGTGGGACAACTGCTGTTTCCGTCACCTACTCAGTTCATTTACTGACTCAGATGGTTGTGTTTTACCATGTAGAGAGGACATATCGACCATGACTGTGGAGAGATGGGTAGCTGCATTGGGGTCTGACAGTGGAGGGTGGAGGGGAGATGGGGGTACATTGCTATATTGCCAGACTTGGCATCAGCTCACCCTGCCTAAAGTGCTTTAAATTGCCTGGAACTAACTCTCCATTAAAACGCTCCAAATTAGTGCATGTTAATTAACAATTCTACTGAAGCAGTAAGACGCTGATGGGGGTTTATTTTTAAATAAACAAAAGTGCACAAGTAAATACATATTTAGGGAAGAGAGTGTCAGTGAAAAGGAAAGAAATAGAAATGCTTCCAATACTTACAGGTTCATTGGCTCAATGGTTACAGCACTCTGGAGCAACCTTCTGCAAGGAATGCTAAATGCTGCGGCACTACGGCACAACATAGGAAGCAAGGAAACAATAGATCCGCATTCATTTGTGATAACCATCAACTGTGTGTGTGTGTGTGTGTGTGTGTCTCTTCTCCCTGGCTTTCTCCCACCTCTCTGCCTCCATGTCTCTTGTTCTCCAGGTCTCCATAGGAGGTTGTGGAGGCCATTCCAGATCACTGGTCCAGGCGGCTCCCAGAGTCCTGACTGAAGGCTGGCTGAACGGACTTCATTGACTGTGGGTGATGAGGGTATACAACTCTGAAACCAGTCAGAATACACACACACCAGTGTTCTTTGAGCGCTTGGGGTTAGGGGAGCCAACCATGTTTAGGGAGTTTGCTGAGCAGATTAACAATATGAAAACAGACAGAGAGGAGAGAGAGAGGGATTGAGAGAGAGAAAGAAAGACAGGAAATTAGCAGTCTCTCTCTAAATCATGCCTCGTCTATACATAATCTGAAAATGCATATGTTCAATAACTTGCACTTAACCACTATCACCAACCATAAACATGATTTACCTACTGTATCATTATCTACATATCAAACACTCCAAGAGAGAGGTGAGTGAACGAGGAGGGATGGTGAGAGAGAGAGGAGGGATGGTGAGAGAGAGATGAGGGATGGCGAGAGAGAGAGGAGGGATTGCGAGAGAGAGAGAGAGGAGGGATTGCGAGAGAGAGAGAGAGGAGGGATGGCGAGAGAGAGAGGAGGGATGGCGAGAGAGAGAGGAGGGATTGCGAGAGAGAGAGGAGGGATAGCGAGAGAGAGAGGAGGGATGGTGAGAGAGAGAGGAGGGGTGGTGAGAGAGAGAGGAGGGATGGCGAGAGAGAGAGGAGGGATGGCGAGAGAGAGAGGAGGGATGGCGAGAGAGAGAGGAGGGATGGCGAAAGAGAGAGGAGGGATGGCGAGAGAGAGAGGAGGGATTGCGAGAGAGAGAGGAGGGATGGTGAGAGAGAGAGGAGGGATGGCGAGAGAGAGAGGAGGGATTGCGAGAGAGAGAGGAGGGATGGTGAGAGAGAGAGGAGGGATGGCGAGAGAGAGAGGAGGGATGGCGAGAGAGAGAGGAGGGATGGCGGAGAGAGAGAGGAGGGATATTGAGAGAGAGAGGAGGGATGGCGAGAGAGAGAGGAGGGATGGTGAGAGAGAGCAGAGAGAGAGAGAGAGGGATGGTGAGCGAGAGCAGAGAGAGAGAGAGGGATGGTGAGAGAGAGAGAGAGAGAGAGGGATGGTGAGAGAGAGAGGAGGGATGGCCAGAGCGAGAGAGAGGAGGGATGGTGAGAGAGAGCAGAGAGAGAGAGGAGGGATGGTGAGAGAGAGCAGAGAGAGAGGAGGGATGGTGAGAGAGAGCAGAGAGAGAGAGAGAGGAATGGTGAGCGAGAGCAGAGAGCAGGGAGAGAGAGGAGGGGTGGTGAGAGAGAGCAGAGAGAGAGGAGGAATGGTGAGAGAGAGCAGAGAGAGAGAGAGAGGGAAGGATGGCCAGAGAGAGAGAGGGGAGGGATGGTGAGAGAGAGCAGAGAGAGAGAGGAGGGATGGTGAGAGAGAGAGGAGGGATGGCCAGAGGAGAGAGGGACATATGAAGAGGGATGAGGGGGCTGAGGAGAGTGAGGAGAATTAGTAGTGACTCATGCTCAGCCCAATGGCAGCTTAATGACCTGCGGTCAGTCGACTCTGTCTCAATTAATCAGACTGCTCTCTTTCTCTTGGCCTCTTTTTCTATCATTCTCTCTCTCCCTCGCTTTGTCTTTCACTCACACACTCTCTGTCTCCCTGTCTTCTCCCTCACTTTGTCTTTCACTCACACACTCTCTGTCTCCCTGTCTTCTCCCTCGCTGTGTCTTTCACTCACACACTCTCTGTCTCCCTGTCTTCTCCCTCACTTTGTCTTTCACTCACACACTCTGTCTCCCTGTCTTCTCCCTCGCTTTGTCTTTCACTCACACACTCTGTCTCCCTGTCTTCTCCCTCGCTTTGTCTTTCACTCACACACTCTCTGTCTCCCTGTCTTCTCCCTCACTTTGTCTTTCACTCACACACTCACTGTCTCCCTGTCTTCTCCCTCACTTTGTCTTTCACTCACACACTCACTGTCTCCCTGTCTTCTCCCTCTTTGTCTTTCTCACACACTTGTCTCCCTTCACTCACATCACTCACTGTCTCCATGTCTTCTCCCTCCTTTCACTCACACACTCACTTCTCCCTGTCTTTCACTTTGTCTTTCACTCACACACTCACTGTCTCCCTGTCTTCCCTCACTTTGTCTTTCACTCACACACTCACTGTCTCCCTGTCTTCTCCCTCACGTCTTCCCACCTCTCCATCTCTTGTTCTCTTTCACTTTCTCTCACCCGCTCTCACTATTCTCTCTCTCTCTCTTTCCCTCTTTCTCCTATTGAGGTGAGGGAGATATCACCTCCTTCCCTCTCTCGTTCAGACTGACTGGACGGATTTGACTTATTCTTTTTTCTTCTCAGCGAGTCAGAGACTGAGTGAAAGAATGGGGGCACTTTAGGACCACCCTGCATCAGCATGCCTGTCTGTCTGGATGTACACCAGTCTATCCAGCCTCGGGGTGGGAGAATGGAAGGGTTTGAGGAAGAGGGGAAGAGGAGGGGAAGTCATGCCCTGGTTAACTTTTGGCTCTGGTGAAGTCAGGGGAGGTGGTTATGACTCTTATGACCCAGAGTCTCATGTATTGTATGTCTACTTAAGATCTGGAAGTGAAACTTCAGCATTCAAACACAACAGACTAGCCCAGGCCTGCCCAAGAAACTAATTAACAACTAACTGAATAGGACAAACAGAACACAAGTTAGGGGCCAGAGTCTGTGTTTAGTAAAGGGACCCTAACTGAATAGGACAAACAGAACACAAGTTAGGGGTCAGAGTCTGTGTTTAGTAAAGGGACCCTAACTGAATAGGACAAACAGAACACAAGTTAGGGGCCAGAGTCTGTGTTTAGTAAAGGAACCCTAACTGAATAGGACAAACAGAACACAAGTTAGGGGCCAGAGTCTGTGTTTAGTAAAGGAACCCTAACTGAATAGGACAAACAGAACACAAGTTAGGGGCCAGAGTCTATGTTTAGTGAAGGGACCCAAACTGAATAGGACAAACAGAACACAAGTTAGGGGCCAGAGTCTGTGTTTAGTAAAGGGACCCTAACTGAATAGGACAAACAGAACACAAGTTAGGGGCCAGAGTCTGTGTTTAGTAAAGGGACCCTAACTGAATAGGACAAACAGAACACAAGTTAGGGGCCAGAGTCTGTGTTTAGTAAAGGGACCCTAACTGAATAGGACAAACAGAACACAAGTTAGGGGCCAGAGTCTGTGTTTAGTAAAGGGACCTAACTGAATAGGACAAACAGAACACAAGTTAGGGGCCAGAGTCTGTGTTTAGTAAAGGGACCCTAACTGAATAGGACAAACAGAACACAAGTTAGGGGCCAGAGTCTGTGTTTAGTAAAGGGACCCTAACTGAATAGGACAAACAGAACACAAGTTAGGGGCCAGAGTCTGTGTTTAGTAAAGGGACCCGGAGCAGCAGCTGCTGTTTCTTCTTTAACTCACCACGGAAGTCAGTTGTCTTCTTTTTTTTGCATTCATGTGTGTCTGTATGTCTGTGTGCACTCCTGGAGTCAAGGGGAGTCACGGCTGTGGTGACATTCGGAGAGTTGGTTGGCGTGGGCCTCCAGGGCTATTCTGCTGCAGTCGTGGCCTTTCAGAGAGACAGGCATGCCCCTGCTCTCTCTCTCTCTCTCTCTCTCTCTCTCTCTCTCTCTCTCTCTCTCTCTCTCTCTCTCTCTCTCTCTCTCTCTCTCTCTCTCTCTCTCTCTCTCTCTCTCTCTCTCTCTCTCTCTCTCTCTCTCTCTCTCTCTCTCTCTCTCTCTCTCTCTCTCTCTCTCTCTCTCTCTCTCTCTCTCTCTCTCTCTCTCTCTATCTGTGTGTGTCTCTCTCTCTTTCTCTCTCCCTGACCACTGAGCATTCTCCGTCCATCACCACCCCCACACCAACCCCAGTCTGTCACAGAGGTCTGGGGTCAGTGGACAAGACAGACAGCCAGGTCCCCTGGAGGTGATTGAGGAGGAAGCTGAGCAGCTGGACCTCTGACCTGGCCAGGGTGGCCTGGCATGACCATGGCGAGACTGGGCACCCCTGGAGCCAGGAGCTTGAAGATCTGTAGGCCCTACTGTGCAGACAGGGAGACAGAGGGGGTGGCTGGGGTCAATAGCAGCAGGAGGACAGGGGATGAACCGTACCATGGCAAACAGAGCTTGGGTAACAAATGGCACCCTATTCCCTATGTAGTGTACTACTTTTGACCATAGGACTACTTTTTAAAATTTAACTAAGCAAGTCAGTTAAGAACAAATTGGCAAGTACCAACAAAACACCAGTCTCAACGTCAACAGTGAAGAGGCGACTCCGGGATGCTGGCCTTCTAGGCAGAGTTCCTCTGTCCAGTGTCTGTGTTCTTTTGTCCATCTTAATCTTATCTTTTTATTGGCCAGTCTGAGATATGGCTTTTTCTTTGCAACTCTGCCTAGAAGGCCAGCATCCTGGAGTTGCCTCTTCACTGTTGACGTTGAGACTGGTGTTTTGCGGATACTATTTAATGAAGATGCCAGTTCTTAACTGACTTGCCAATTTGTTCTTAATTGACTTGCTTAGTTAAATTTTAAAAAGTAGTCCTATGGTCAAAAGTAGTACCCAGTTCTAACTAGGGTACTTAGACAATGTTTTCCTACGAGTTATGTATGCCCATGGGCAACTTGGCAAAAACAAAACAGAGATGTATCGAGCGAGAGAGAGAGAGAGAGAGAGAGAGAGAGAGAGAGAGAGAGAGAGAGAGAGAGAGAGAGAGAGTGGTTGAAAAATGAGTTTTAATGACTTCAAAAATAAACATATCCAGGTGTTAGAATGGCCAAGTCAAAGTCCAGACCTGAATCCAATCGAGAATCTGTGGAAAGAACTGAAAACTACTGTTCACAAATGCTCTCCATCCAGCCTCACTGAGCTCGAGCTGTTTTGCAAGGAGGGATGGGAAAAAATTTCAGTCTCTCGATGTGCAAAACTGATAGAGACATACCCCAAGCGACTTACTGCTGTAATCGCAGAAAAAGTTGGCGATACAAAGTATTAATTTTGCACACCCAATTTTTCAGTTTTTGATTTGTTAAAAAAGTTTGAAATATTCAATAAATGTCGTTCCACTTCATGATTGTGTCCCACTTGTTGTTGATTCTTCACAAAAAAATACAGTTTTATATGTTTATGTTTGAAGCCTGAAATGTGGCAAAAGGTCGCAAAGTTCAAGGGGGCCGAATACTTTCGCAAGGCACTGTATTTGACCAACCAATGTATATCTGTGTTGCCAGTCATGTTAAATCATTATCTACGGGCCTAATTTATTTATTTATTTAAATTGACTGATTTCCTTATATGAACTGTACTGCATGTTGTGTTTATATCTTTGTTCAGTTTGTGTGTGTGTGTGTGTGTGTGTGTGTGTGTGTGTGTGTGTGTGTGTGTGTGTGTGTGTGTGTGTGTGTGTGTGTGTGTGTGTGTGTGTGTGTGTGTGTGTGTGTGTGTGTGTGTGTGTGTGTGTGTGTGTGTGTGTGTGTGTGTGTGTGTGTGTGTGCATGTAAATGTGTATGTATGTGTGAGAGACAGAGAGAAGGGAGAGAGAGATAAATGAACAAAGGTAATTACAGTGTGGAGGCTCACAGCTGCTCCCCAGTGTCTCCATACCACCTCTGTCTCTTTTAATCACTTTGATTGGAAGTTCAGGGAGCCTCTTTCCACTGCGGGGAGATAGGTGGATAAGATGAACACACACCCACATAGACACACTGGTACACACACACGCACACACGGACACACACACTGATTGATGAGTGGATTGTATTTCTTCTGGGGCCAGACATCTCTTATTCATTTGAGCACATTACCGCATCCTGGCTGAGATATATTGGGAGTGAAAAAAGTTACTCTGTGCTGGATCTTTCATCGATGCACTGGCATGCCTATTATGACTTGTCACGCCAGTGAGTGACATGGTCTAGTTACAAATCTGTGTGTTAATCTATATGGAAACTGAATCAGGAAAACAGTGACAATCTAAATGATTGTGAAACCCATACATTGTAATGGACATTAAACATGATACATTAGTGAATTCTCCCAAAACAGAGGAAAGGTGTAATGACAAACTATGGCTTGCTTGCTTTATTCTGGAAGGCTTCTGTGATCTGTCTTAGCGGCACCGCTCCAGTTTGGTAATAAATCGAGGGGGAGAAGCTTATTCTCTGACACTTTGGCTGTCCTGTCTGCCCTTGTCAGAGTCTGACGCCTCTCTCCCTCCCCCCTCTCCCCTCGTCTCCCCCAACCGTTGCCAAGGTTGGGCAAACAGACAGCCTGTCAGCCAGTCAGGACGTTGGGGTCTGGCCAAGATCTTTCCAGGTGTACCAAGCAGATCGCATGGTGCCACCTGCAACTCCCATGACCATAGTACCCCACCTCTCCTCCCACCTCTCCGAACAATGTTTTTTTTAGAAGAATGCCCGCAAAGCCACACCACAACACACCACACCACAACATACCACACCACAACACACCACACCACACCACAACACACCACAACACAACACACACAACACACCACAACACACCACAACACAACACAACACAACACACCACACCACAACACAACACAACACAACACACCACAACACACCACAACACAACACACCACAACACAACACACCACACCACAACACAACAACACAACACTAAACAATACATTAATTATAACGGTCACAAACGATGCCCACAAACTGTTAGGGTTTACATAAAGCTGTCCTAACAGCAGTCCCAACTACCACCGTTAAACCTGGTTATCAGCGGAGCCTTATATGGCAGCGAAACAGTTCATTCAGCTGCATTTACCACATTCAAAAAAAGCTAAGCTGATATGGCTGACTTGCTTAAACAAATGTGGTTTCTATTGACAATTGAGATGTACAAACTATGGCATTGAGATGTACAAACTATGGCATTGAGATGTACAAACTATGGCATTGAGATGTACAAACTATGGTATAAGGGGATGACGAGCGGATAAGAGGCAATCCGTAATTTCGATTAAGACATTAATGAGCTTGGAGGGACGTAGTCAACATAACTATTTGTTCAGCACTTTTAAATGTACAGAGACAGAATTCAGAACATGGCCGTTCTTATAGTATTCTCCCTGCACGCCAAGTCAGAACCGTAGGATAAATAAAGGGGACATATAAGCAAACAACGAAAGCTCTTACAATATTTGATTACATTTCTCTAAAATAGGCTACAGGCTACATGTGAACCACCAAGTCAGAACAGTAGGCTAAGTTATGAGGGGAAAGGACCAAATTATTAGGGCGAGGCACATGGGCTACTAACAGCTTACATACACATATTATTACTTTCTTAGCAACAGTATACATATCTCCCTGGCATATTGCATCATTTATGCAGCAGCATGCAAGACATTTGTGGACTCATTTGTTGTGCTGTGCTCACTTGAACAGGAAGGAGGCGCGACAGTCATTCGTGGGCAAATATTTTCATCAAAGTCTGGCATTCAATGGATTTATGGTGCTTTCAAGACAACTGGGAACTCTGTTAAAAACAGGTACAATCATGATGGCGTCGGTGATCTTCAGGTCGGAGCTCTAGAAAGAGGCCCGAGTTCCCGACTGCAATTCTGAATTGGATGACCATTCAAAATGTATTCTCCCAGTCAGAGCTCGTTTTTTTCTGAGTTCCCAGTTGTCTTGAACTCACTGAAGTCAGATTTCCCAGTTCTAAGTTTCCAGTTGTTGTTGTCGCGGCAGACTTGAAACCACAAACCAACTCCACTGAATAGCAGGCTAGTGATTGCTTTGCAATGCTTGCAGTTAGCCACTAAGTCCTTCCAAACCACTCATTGTTGAATGTGTGATTTCCAACTTGTTGTGTAATGTTTATGTCCAATGGTTGATGTGTACCGATACGTTTTATCTATAGTTTCCCTTCAGAATTTATCTTCATATGGCAAGGATTAAAAAGCATTTGTCAGTAGATTGTCGACTTGATTCATGATGATGACTGCCAGCTAAGATTTTGAAAGTATGACATTGACATTATCAGTCCAATCAAAGCTACCGTAGATCTTCCTTTTTTTCTCCTGTTCGTACATGCCTGTTAAATGTGGGTTGATGGGGGGGGTAAGTGTTGGGGAAATTAGAGGAACAGGGTGGGAAGTAAAGGTGCTTGCAGGGGGGGAGGGGTGGGTTGGATACTGCTCAGGTGTAGGTGCTACATATGCTGATCGTGATGGTTTGGTGCGCTTTCTTACCTTTTTATCAAGTTACATGGTATGCAGGCCACCATAGGAACTACAAACGAGAGGAGGGCAGGGCTTACATTCACTTCCTGGAATGTCAAGGGTTTAAACGAACCAATTCATACAGACCAATATCTCTCCTTAATACAGACCAAAAGATTTTAGCAAAAACTCTGGCTAACAGGCTTAGCACTTTAATTGGCAAATTGGTCCATTCGGATCAGACCGGCTTTATCCCTAACAGAAACTCATTCTTCAATCTCAGGCGCCTCTTCAATATTATGTATTCTCAGAGGTTACCCAACGTGGACCTTGCCGTCATATCTCTTGACGCCGAAAAGGCCTTTGACCAAGTTGAGTGGACCTATCTATTCAAGGTCCTACAGAAATGTAATATTGGAGATAGGTTCACAAATTGGATCCAGCTTTTATATAGGAACCCCTGTGCCAGAATACTCACTAACCAATCATTGTCGCCCCGATTTAACCTCAACAGGGGGACAAGGCAGGATTGTGCGCTGTCGCCTATGCTCTTCGCCCTAATTATCGAACCGCTTGATCAGACGATTCGATCTCATGCAGCAATACACGGCTATAATACTAAAGATACTCTAAATAAGATCTCCCTATACGCAGATGACATCCTCCTCTATGTAACAGAACCCCAGGCTAGTATCCCAGCTATTCTTGATGTGATCAATTTGTTTGGTACCTTCTCGGGATACAGAATAAATTGGAACATGAGTGAATTAATGCCCATACGGTCGCAAAATACCTCCTGGCTAGAACATCTCCCATTTAAGTTATCTTCAGAAAAATTTAACTACCTAGGAATTGTAGTTACCAAACAATACTCCTTACTATTTAAAGAGAATTTCCCCTTTCTGATACAAAAACTCAAAGCAAACATACTATTTTGGAGAACTCTCCCAATTAATGCCATTAAAATGGTCTTCCTCCCACAACTGCTCTACCTATATCAGAACATCCCACTATTCATACCTAAATCCTTTCATAAACAACTGGAGTCAATAATCAATCCTTTCATCTGGGATTATAAAACACACAGGATAGGTAAAAACACCTCTGTAAATCCAAGATGGAAGGAGGATTGTCTCTCCCAAATGTTATATTTTATTACTGGGCCGCTAACCTCCGCGTTGTTACGTTTCTGTTGGATGACGTACTTCCGGCATCCAGCTGGCTTAGTATGGAGCGTGAGGAGTGTCACCTCTTCTCTTTTGGCGCTGTGATTTTGTCACCTGTCAATCTGGAGATGTCACTTTATTGTAACAATCCTATTATACATAGCACAGTCCGAATCTGGAAGCAAATTAAAGTCCACTTTGAGCTTAGACCAATGTCATTCATGCTCCCTGTCACCAGGAATCCCTCCTTTGCCCCTTCTAACCTTGATAACACCTTTGAGCGATGGGGAGAGTTGGGGATAAGTACCATAGGGGATATATTTAGAAGGGACCTTTGCTTCCTTCGAGTTGCTGAGGGAAACTTATAATCTTCCCAGAAGTAATTTTTTCAGATACCTACAAATTAGAGACTACGTTAGAAAACACCTCCCAACATTTGGGAATGCTAAACCTTCCATGTTTGACGGATGCATAAAAATATGCCCCACCTCAGATAAACTGATATCGCGTCTATATGATGCTTTTCAATCTGTTCACCTTCTACAGATGCCATCAAGGCAAAATGGGAGGAAGAACTAGGGACTGACATCTCGGTGGCAGACTGGGAAGAGAGCTTGGAGTATATCCACACATGCTCCATTAATTCCAGACATTGTCTCATACAATTCAAGGTATTACACAGATTACACTATTCCATAACTAAACTGCATAGGATATTTCCTGACACATCCCCTACATGTGATAAATGTCAGGCTGCGCAGGGTACACTACTCCACTGCTTTGCCCTATGCTCTAGCTTGCATGGTTATTGGTGTGGAATTTTTGGGATCCTCTCTGAAGTTTTGGAGACTTCAATAGATCCAGACCCGCTTCTGATAATCCTGAGAGTGTGTGTGTGTGGGGGGGGGGGGGGGGACATCTCCCCTCTTTCTTTCTACGTGTCCTTGTTTTGTATGTCGTGTTCTGTATTATTTGTTCTGCACCCAGAACTCTGGGTCTTGTTGTTCCTGTATGCTCTTTTATGTTTAGATAAGAGTTGTATACTTGTCTTGTATACCTATACACCATTCTTGTGTGTGTTTAATAAAAATATTTGAAACAAAAAAATAAACAATGACAAAAAAAAGCTACTGTAGATCTAATGTGATTTGACGCCATTTAATCTGTGGCCAATGACCTTGAGCCTTCTGGGATGGGCACTTCTAATGTAACTCAATGGCGGCACCCAAAGGATTGAATTTTCAAGCCCTACGCTTAGATTTGGCGGTGACGTAGTCTCCATGAGTGACAGAACACTGAGCCAATCACAGCGCAACAAGATAACATTTCCTTTATTACGGCGCAACTAAAGAACATTACCAACCCCCCCCCCCCCCCGCTCCACCCCACCTGCTCTGAATGACGGGTCGCCACTGCTCTCCTCTCCTCTCCTCCCTCTCCCTCTTACCCCAATCTCTCTCTCCACTTCTCCCCACCCTCCCCCTCTCTTCACCTTTATGTTGGGGTAAGGTTGACCTGGCCTGGAGGTACTGACAATGACAGACCAGAAGCTGTGTAGCCCTGGGGGAGAGAGAGAGAGAGAGAGAGAGAAGAAGATATGTAGCCCTGGAGGAGAGAGACAGAGAGAAGAAGCTGTGTAGCCCTGGGGGAGGGAGAGAGAGAGAAGAAGCTGTGTAGCCCTGGGGGAGAGAGAGAAAGAGAAGAAGCTGTGTAGCCCTGGGGGTGGGAGAGAGAGAGAAGAAGCTGTCTAGCCCTGGGGGTGGGAGAGAGAGAGAAGAAGCTGTGTAGCCCTGCGGGAGGGAGAAAGAGAGAACAAGCTGTGTAGCCCTGGGGGAGGGAGAGAGAGAGAAGAAGCTGTGTAGCCCTGGGGGAGGGAGAAAGAGAGAACAAGCTGTGTAGCCCTGGGGGTGGGAGAGAGAGAGAAGAAGCTGTCTAGCCCTGGGGGAGGGAGAGAGAGAAGAAGCTGTGTAGCCCTGGGGGAAGGAGAGAGAGAAAGAAGCTGTGTAGCCCTGGGGGAGGGAGAGAGAGAGAAGAAGCTGTGTAGCCCTGGGGGAGAGAGACAGAGAGAAGAAGCTGTGTTGCCCTGGGGGAGGGAGAGAGAGAGAAGAAGCTGTGTAGCCCTGGGGGAGGGAGAGAGAGAAGAAGCTGTGTAGCCCTGGGGGAGGGAGAGAGAGAAGAAGCTGTGTAGCCCTGGGGGAGGGAAA
>NC_060188.1:5840657-5847410 GCF_021184085.1 Oncorhynchus gorbuscha
CCACACTCTGAGGGCCCTCACCTCCTCCCTGTAGGCCGTCTCGTCGTTGTTGGTAATCAAGCCTACCACTGTTGTGTCGTCCGCAAACTTGATGATTGAGTTGGAGGCGTGCGTGGCCACGCAGTCGTGGGTGAACAGGGAGTACAGGAGAGGGCTCAGAACACACCCTTGTGGGGCCCCCGTGTTGAGGATCAGCGGGGAGGAGATGTTGTTGCCTACCCTCACCACCTGGGGGCGGCCCGTCAGGAAGTCCAGTACCCAGTTGCACAGGGCGGGGTCGAGACCCAGGCTCTCGAGCTTGATGACGAGCTTGGAGGGTACTATGGTGTTGAATGCCGAGCTGTAGTCGATGAACAGCATTCTCACATAGGTATTCCTCTTGTCCAGGTGGGTTAGGGCAGTGTGCAGTGTGGTTGAGATTGCATCGTCTGTGGACCTATTTGGGCGGTAAGCAAATTGGAGTGGGTCTAGGGTGTCAGGTAGGGTGGAGGTGATATGGTCCTTGACTAGTCTCTCAAAGCACTTCATGATGACGGAAGTGAGTGCTACGGGGCGGTAGTCATTTAGCTCAGTTACCTTAGCTTTCTTGGGAACAGGAACAATGGTGGCCCTCTTGAAGCATGTGGGAACAGCAGACTGGTATAGGGATTGATTGAATATGTCCGTAAACACACCGGCCAGCTGGTCTGCGCATGCTCTGAGGGCGCGGCTGGGGATGCCGTCTGGGCCTGCAGCCTTGCGAGGGTTAACACGTTTAAATGTCTTACTCACCTCGGCTGCAGTGAAGGAGAGACCGCATGTTTTCGTTGCAGGCCGTGTCAGTGGCACTGTATTGTCCTCAAAGCGGGCAAAAAAGTTATTTAGTCTGCCTGGGAGCAAGACATCCTGGTCCGTGACTGGGCTGGTTTTCTTCTTGTAGTCCGTGATTGACTGTAGACCCTGCCACATGCCTCTTGTGTCTGAGCCATTGAATTGAGATTCCACTTTGTCTCTGTACTGACGCTTAGCTTGTTTAATAGCCTTGCGGAGGGAATAGCTGCACTGTTTGTATTCGGTCATGTTGCCAGACACCTTGCCCTGATTAAAAGCAGTGATTCGCGCTTTCAGTTTCACGCGAATGCTGCCATCAATCCACGGTTTCTGGTTAGGGAATGTTTTTATCGTTGCTATGGGAACGACATCTTCGACGCACGTTCTAATGAACTCACACACCGAATCAGCGTATTCGTCAATATTTTTATCTGACGCAATACGAAACATGTCCCAGTCCACGCGATGGACGCAGTCTTGGAGTGTGGAGTCAGCTTGGTCTGACCAGCGTTGGACAGACCTCAGCGTGGGAGCCTCTTGTTTTAGTTTCTGCCTGTAGGCAGGGATCAACAAAATGGTGTCGTGGTCAGCTTTTCCGAAAGGGGGGCGGGGCAGGGCCTTATATGCGTCGCGGAAGTTAGAGTAACAATGATCCAAGGTTTTACCACCCCTGGTTGCGCAATCGATATGCTGATAAAATTTAGGGAGTCTTGTTTTCAGATTAGCTTTGTTAAAATCCCCAGCTACAATGAATGCAGCCTCCGGATAAATGGTTTTCAGTTTGCAAAGAGTTAAATAAAGTTCGTTCAGAGCCATCGATGTGTCTGCTTGGGGGGGATATATACGGCTGTGATTAAAATCGAAGAGAATTCTCTCGGAAGATAATGCGGTCTACATTTGATTGTGAGGAATTCTAAATCAGGTGAACAGAAGGATTTGAGTTCCTGTATGTTTCCTTCATCACACCATGTCTCATTAGTCATGAGTCATACGCCCCCGCCACTCTTCTTACCAGAAAGATGTTTGTTTCTGTCGGCGCGATGCGTGGAGAAACCCGTTGGCTGCACCGCATCGGATAGCGTCTTCCCAGTAAGCCATGTTTCCGTGAAGCAGAGAACGTTGCAGTCTCTGATGTCCGTCTGGAATGCCACCCTTGCTCGGATTTCGTCAACCTTGTTGTCAAGAGACTGGACATTGGCAAGAAGAATGCTGGGGAGTGGTGCGCGATGTGCCCTTGTTCGGAGTCTGACCAGAAGCCCGCTACGTTTCCCTCTTTTTCGGAGTCGTATTTCTTGGGTCGCTGCATGCGATCCATTCCGTTGTCCTGTTTGTAATTCAGAACACAGGATCCGCGTCGCGGAAAACATATTCTTGGTCGTACTGATGGTGAGTTGACGCTGATCTTATATTCAGTAGTTCTTCTCGACTGTATGTAATGAAACCTAAGATGACCTGTGGTACTAATGTAAGAAATAACACGTAAAAAAACAAAAAACTGCATAGTTTCCTAGGAACGCGAAGCGAGGCAGCCATCTCTGTCGGCGCCTGTGTGTGTGTGTGTGTGTGTGTGTGTGTGTGTGTGTGTGTGTGTGTGTGTGTGTGTGTGTGTGTGTGTGTGTGTGTGTGTGTGTGTGTGTGTGTGTGTGTGTGTGTGTGTGTGTGTGTGTGTGTGTGTGTGTGTGTGTGTGTGTGTGTGTGTGTGTGTGTGTGTGTGTGTGTGTGTGTGTGTGTGTGTGTGTGTGTGTGTGTGTGTGTGTGTGTGTGTGTGTGTGTGTGTGTGTGTGTGTGTGTGTGTGTGTGTGCGTGTGCATGTATGCACCGGTGCATGTATATTTCTTTTTTGTGTAAACGATTGAACCACTGGGTGATGTATTTAGACCTCTGTTCATAGGATCCATAGACCACAAGAGTTAAGACTCTACAATTCTGGATGTGCTTTATCAGTATTCAAGTTAATCATGCTGACTGACTTCCAGGCAGAGGTAAGTAAGACTGTGATTACTTCATCATCATTATCATTTTTCTGCAGAAGTAGGCTTGGGAACAGTTCAACAATTACAGAGTATTTAGAATCTGCATAATTTTGCTTTGAATTACAACTGTAAAAGGTACAGCGTCCTATGATTTCTGTTTTTTTTTTCCAAAGTAAAAAATGTAGGTGTTATAATCTCAATTAACAATTTTCCTAAACACATTTGTAAAATATTTTATGAGAAAGCTTATTGTAAAACATGTCAAAACTAAACAGAAGACTTGTTACAATGATGCATATCAAGTGAAAAATCTCTTTTAAATAGCATGAATCATATAATTACAAAATAAATATCACATAAAATGAATCAACCAAAAATAAGAGGAAATAATAAGTAATACTAACTGTGTACACAGGAAGGTAAAAGAGGGAACTACCTGAATCTACATAGGAAGCTAAAAGAGGGAACTACCAGAACCTACATAGGAAGCTAAAAGAGGGAACTACCAGAACTTACATAGGAAGCTAAAAGAGGGAACTACCATAACTTACACAGGAAGCTAAAAGAGGGAACTACCAGAACCTACATAGGAAGCTAAAAGAGGGAACTACCAGAACTTACATAGGAAGCTAAAAGAGGGAACTACCAGAACTTACACAGGAAGCTAAAAGAGGGACCTACCAGAACCTACATAGGAAGCTAAAATAGAGGAACTACCTGAACCTACATAGGAAGCTAAAAGAGGGAACTACCAGAACCTACATAGGAAGCTAAAAGAGGAACTACCAGAACCTACATAGGAAGCTAAAAGAAAAGATGGAACTACCTGAACCTACATAGGAAGCTAAAAGAGGGATGTACCAGAACTTACACAGGAAGCTAAAAGAGGGAACTACCAGAACGTACATAGGACGCTAAAAGAGGGAACTACCAGAACTTATACAGGAAGCTAAAAGAGGGAACTACCAGAACTTACACAGGAAGCTAAAAGAGGGAACTACCAGAAATTACACAGGAAGCTAAGAGGGAACTACCAGAACCTACATAGGAAGGAAAAGAGAGAACTACCAGAACTTACACAGGAAGGAAAAGAGAGAACTACCAGAACATACACAGGAAGGAAAAGAGGGGACTACCAGAACTTACACAGGAAGGGAAAAGAGGGGACAACCAGAACTTACACAGGAAGAAAAAGAGGGACTACCAGAACCTTTACACAGGAAGCTAAAAGAGGGAACTACCAGAACTTACACAGGAAGCTAAAAGAGGGAACTACCAGAACTTACACAGGAAGCTAAAAGAGGGAACTACCAGAACCTACAGAACCTAGGAAGCTAAAAGAGGGAACTACCAGAACTTACACAGGAAGCTAAAAGAGGGAACTACCAGAACTTACATAGGAAAAAGAGGGAACTACCAGAACTTATACAGGAAGCTAAAAGAGGGACCCAGAACCTACATAGGAAGCTAAAAGAGGGAACTACCAGAACTTACACAGGAAAGCTAAAAGAAGGAACTACCAGAACTTACATAGGAAGCTAAAAGAGGGAACTACCAGAACTTAGGAAGCTAAAAGAGGGAACTACCTGAACCTACATAGAAGCTAAAAGATGGAACTACCTGAACCTACAAGGAAGCTACCAGAATTTACACAGGAAGCTAAAAGATGTACCAGAACTTACACAGGAAGCTAAAAGAGGGAACTACCAGAACCTACATAGGAAGCTAAAAGAGGGAACTACCAGAACTTACACAGGAAGCTAAAAGAGGGAACTACCAGAACCTACATAGGAAGCTAAAAGAGGGAACTACCAGAACTTAGGAAGCTAAAAGAGGGAACTACCAGAACTTACACAGGAAGCTAAAAGAGGGAACTACCAGAACCTACATAGGAACTACTACAGAACTTACACAGGAAGGTAAAAGAGGGAACTACCAGAATTTACACAGGAAGCTAAAAGAGGGAACTACCAGAACTTACACAGGAAGCTAAAAGAGGGAACTACCAGAAATTACACAGGAAGCTAAGAGGGAACTACCAGAACCTACATAGGAAGGAAAAGAGAGAACTACCAGAACTTACACAGGAAGGAAAAGAGAGAACTACCAGAACATACACAGGAAGGAAAAGAGGGGACAACCAGAACTTACACAGGAAGGGAAAAGAGGGGACAACCAGAACTTACACAGGAAGAGAAAAGAGGGGACAACCAGAACCTACATAGGAAGCTAAAAGAGGGAACTACCAGAACTTACACAGAAAGCTAAAAGAGGGAACTACCAGAACTTACATAGGAAGCTAAAAGAGGGAACTACCAGAACTTATACAGGAAGCTAAAAGAAGGAACTACCAGAATTTACACAGGAAGCTACAAGAGGGAACTACCAGAACTTACACAGGAAGCTAAAAGAGGGAACTACCAGAACTTACATAGGAAGCTAAAAGAGGGAACTACCAGAACTTACACAGGAAGCTAAAAGAGGGAACTACCAGAACTTAGACAGGAAGCTAAAAGAGGGAACTACCAGAACTTACACAGGAAGCTAAAAGAGGGAACTACCAGAACTTACATCGGAAGCAAAAGAGGGAACTACCAGAACTTACACAGGAAGGAAAAGAGAGAACTACCAGAACTTACACAGGAAGCTAAAAGAGGGAACTACCAGAACTTACACAGGAAGCTAAAAGAGGGAACTACCAGAACTTACACAGGAAGGAAAAGAGAGAACTACCAGAACTTAAACAGGAAGGAAAAGAGGGGACAACCAGAACTTACACAGGAAGGAAAATAGGGGACAACCAGAACTTACACAGGAAGCTAAAAGAGGGGAAGCTACAACCAGAACTTACACAGGAAGGAAAAAGAGGGGACAACCAGAACTTACACAGGAAGGAAAATAGGGGAACAACAGGAAGGAAAAGAGGGAACTACCAGAACTTAAACAGGAAGCTAAAAAGAGGGAACTACCAGAACTTACACAGGAAGAAAAAAACCAGAACTTACACAGGAAGCTAAAAGAGGGAACTACAGAACTTACACAGGAAGCTAAAAGAGGGAACTACCAGAACTTAAACAGGAAGCTAAAAGAAGGGAACTACCAGAACTTACACAGGAAGCTAAAAGAGGGAACTACCAGAACTTACACAGGAAGAAAAGAAAAGAACTTACACAGGAAGGGACTACCAGAACTTAAACAGGAAGGAAAAAGAGGGAACTACCAGAACTTACACAGGAAGGAAAAGAGGGACAACCAGAACTTACACAGGAAGAGAAAAGAGGGGACAACCAGAACTTAAACAGGAAGCAAAAAGAGGGGACTACCAGAACTTATACAGGAAGAGAAAAGAGGGGACAACCAGAACTTACACAGGAAGGGAAAAGAGGGGACAACCAGAACTTAAACAGGAAGCTAAAAGAGGGAACTACCAGAACTTACACAGGAAGAGAAAAGATGGGACAACCAGAACTTACACAGGAAGAGAAAAGAGGGGACAACCAGAACTTAAACAGGAAGGAAAAAGAGGGAACTACCAGAACTTATACCGAAGAGAAAAGAGGGGACAACCAGAACTTACACAGGAAGAGAAAAGAGGGGACAACCAGAACTTAAACAGGAAGTGAAAAGAGGGAACTACCAGAACTTAAACAGGAAGAGAAAAGATGGGACAACCAGAACTTACTTATACAGGAAGAGAAAAGAGGGGACAACCAGAACTTAAACAGGAAGGAAAACAGGGAACTACCAGAACTTATACCGAAGAGAAAAGAGGGGACAACCAGAACTTATACAGGAAGGGAAAAGAGGGAACTACCAGAACTTACACAGGAAGAGAAAAGAGGGAACTACCAGAACTTACACAGGAAGAGAAAAGAGGGGACAACCAGAACTTACACAGGAAGAGAAAAGAGGGGACTACCAGAACTTAAACAGGAAGGAAAAAGAGGGGACAACCAGAACTTACACAGGA
>NC_060188.1:5847510-5886398 GCF_021184085.1 Oncorhynchus gorbuscha
GAACTTATACAGGAAGAGAAAAGAGGGGACTACCAGAATTTATACAGGAAGAGAAAAGAGGGAACTACCAGAACTTATACAGGAAGAGAAAAGAGGGGACAACCAGAACTTATACAGGAAGTGAAAAGATGGGACAACCAGAACTTAAACAGGAAGTGAAAAGAGGGGACAACCAGAACTTACACAGGAAGGAACTTATACAGGAAGTGAAAAGATGGGACAACCAGAACTTAAACAGGAAGTGAAAAGAGGGGACAACCAGAACTTACACAGGAAGGGAAAAGAGGGAACTACCAGAACTTACACAGGAAGAGAAAAGAGGGAACTACCAGAACTTACACAGGAAGAGAAAAGAGGGGACAACCAGAACTTACACAGGAAGAGAAAAGAGGGGACTACCAGAACTTAAACAGGAAGGAAAAAGAGGGGACAACCAGAACTTACACAGGAAGTGAAAAGAACAAGGCATATTTTAGAACAAAATGACATGTTCAATAGAACAATAGCAGTCATCTTCTAACCGGATCACAAGCTGCCTTTTTCAATCTCAGTGTTTCGGCATTTGTAAACGTAAAAGGTCGTCCTTACTAAATAACATGCATGGCGTCACCAAAGCTATTTTATCCCATGAAGGTTATCAGAAACAGAACATTTGAAAAGGAATGAAGAGCAAGCTACACATGGCCTTGATTATCAAAGAGGGAGGGATCTGTGATCTAGCTTTATTTCTAGTAAGAACCTTTAACGTCAACATCCGAATCGTACAACTCAAATACAGCCACGTATATAAACAACATCTCTGTTTAAATTAGGATCTGTATAGGTAGATTACCACCGTTCAAAATTCAAACGAGTAAAAATAAAACTATGAAGGTTCTTCAAAGGGAAAATCACGCAGGCAACGTTGACCTTTCAAAGCATATGGCGTTCCTTTAAATTGTGAGGAACAGCCGGCGGAACAGAAGAGTACGCTCCTCGACTCCTTCGTCAAACGAGAAGAAAGAGAGGAGGATGAAGTGAAGGGAATGAATATTCATGGCGATATTCATGACAGAGTGTTTGCTTGATTTCCATGGGGACACGGGCAGGTCAGAGATTTTACCTGGTAGGTGTTTGAGCATTCTGTATGATATCGCTCCGTCTCCTTGGAGACCCAGAGACACCCCAAGTCTCACTGTGATGTCAAATGTCAATGCACGCTTAATTAACCTCTGACCTGGTGAGGGCTGCTGGGATGCGACCGATGAGCCAATCAGATCACAGTCCCACCTGGCCCAGGTAGGGGGAAGAGTGGAGGGCAGGGCAGGTGAGGTTTAGCTCTGTGTGTTTTAACCTCAACCCTGATCTACGCTGTGTGGTGCAGTGACCTGTCTTGACCTACAGACCTTGGAGGGGCACCGATTGCTCTTTCATCAACCCTCTTTGCAACCACATTATAATGCTGAGCACACTTACATTATCCAAAACAACAGCATCTATACTTTATTTCATTTCACAGTACTTTCAGCATTTTACTGTACTTTATTTAATTTCACTGTACTTTATTTAATTTCACTGTACTTTATTTCATTTTACTGTACTTTATTTCATTTTACTGTACTTTATTTAATTCTACTGTACTTTATTTCATTTCACTGTACTTTATTTCATTTCACTGTACTTTATTTCATTTCACTGTACCTTATTTCATTCTACTGTACTTTATTTCATTCTACTGTACTTTATTTCATTTCACTGTACTTTATTTCATTTCACTGTACTTTATTTAATTTCACTGTACTTTATTTCATTTTACTGTACTTTATTTCATTTTACTGTACTTTATTTAATTCTACTGTACTTTATTTCATTTCACTGTACTTTATTTCATTTCACTGTACTTTATTTCATTTCACTGTACCTTATTTCATTCTACTGTACTTTATTTCATTCTACTGTACTTTATTTCATTTCACTGTACTTTATTTCATTTCACTGTACTTTATTTAATTTCACTGTACTTTATTTCATTTCACTTTTTCTTTATTTAATTTCACTGTACTTTACTTCATTCCACTGTACTTTATTTCATTTCACTGTACCTTATTTCATTTCACAGTACTTTCAGCATTTTAGTGTACTTTATTTCATTTCACTGTACTTTATTTCATTTCACTGTACTTTATTTCATTTCACTGTACTTTATTCCATTTTACTGTACTTTATTTCATTCTACTGTACTTTATTTCATTTCACTGTACTTTATTTCATTTCACTGTACTTCATTTCATTTCACTGTACTTTATTCCATTTTACTGTACTTTATTTCATTCTACTGTACTTTATTTCATTCTACTGTACTTTATTTCATTTCACTGTACTTTATTTCATTCTACTGTACTTTATTTCATTTCACTGTACTTTATTTCATTTCACTGTACTTTATTTCATTTCACAGTACTTTCAGCATTTTAGTGTACTTTATTTCATTTCACTGTACTTTATTTCATTTTACTGTACTTTATTTCATTTCACTGTACTTTATTTCATTTCACTGTACTTTATTTCATTTTACTGTACCTTATTTCATTTCACAGTACTTTCAGCATTTTAGTGTACTTTATTTCATTTCACTGTACTTTATTTCATTTCACTGTACTTTATTTCATTTCACTGTACTTTATTTCATTTTACTGTACTTTATTTCATTTCACTGTACTTTCAGCATTTTACTGTACTTTATTTCATTTCACTGTACTTTATTTCATTTCACTGTACTTTATTTCATTTCACTGTACTTTATTTCATTTCACTGTACTTTCAGCATTTTACTGTACTTTATTTCATTTCACTGTACTTTATTTCATTTCACAGTACTTAAAGCATTTCACTGTATTTTATTTCATTGTACTGTACTTTATTTCATTTCACTGTACTTTATTTCATTTTACTGTACTTTATTTCATTTCACTGTACCATATTTCATTTCACAGTACTTTATTTAATTTCACTGTACTTTATTTAATTTCACAGTACTTTCAGCATTTCACCGTATTTTATTTCATTTTACTGTACTTTATTTAATTTCACTGTACTTTATTTAATTTCACTGTACTTTATTTAATTTCACTGTACTTTATTTCATTTTACTTTACTTTATTTCATGTCACTGTACTTTATTTCATTTTACTGTACTTTATTTCATTCTACTGTACTTTATTTCATTTCACTGTACTTTATTTCATTTCACTGTACTTTATTTCATTTTACTGTACTTTATTTCATTTAACTTTTTCTTTATTTCATTTCACTGTACTTTATTTCATTTTACTGTACTTTATTTCATTTAACTTTTTCTTTATTTCATTTCACTGTACTTTATTTCATTTAACTTTTTCTTTATTTCATTTCACTGTACTTTATTTCATTTTACTGTACTTTATTTCATTTCACTGTACTTTATTTCGTTTTACTGTACTTTATTTAATTTCACTGTACTTTATTTCATTTCACAGTACTTTCAGCATTTCACTGTACTTTATTTCATTTCACTGTACTTTATTTCATTTCACTGTACTTTATTTCATTTCACTGTACTTGCACATTTGACGATAAAGCTTGAACTGGAACTCATGCAGTCAAAATAATGAACTTTTTACCAACAACACTCCCTGCTGTAACAGTTAATTGCTGTCATAAAGCACAGAGGCTTTGAGCTTCAGCTCTGTGTGATCATAAGGGAGACTGCAGCACGCAGAGAAAGAGAATACAGAAATGAGGGAGAGAGAGAGAGAGAGAGAGAGAGAGAGAGAGAGAGAGAGAGAGAGAGAGAGAGAGAGAGAGAGAGAGAGAGAGAGAGGAGAGAGAGAGAGAGAGAGTGGGCGGTAGATAGAGGAGTGAGAAAGAGAGGGAAAGACAGATAGACCGACAGAAAGATGGACAGACAGACAGACAAACAGAATGGGGGAGACGTGAGAGAGAAATTAAGAGAGAAAGTGAGAGAAAATGAGAACAAGACAGAGATAGTGAAAGAGAGAGAGGAGGAAATAAAAAGTAAGGAAGGATCAGAGAGTCAGAGCTTCAGGAGACCAGGACACTCAGGCTCAGACACCCTCCTGTCTGAAATGCCAGCCTCAGACACCCTAACATAATAATGATAATACATTTCATTTAGCAGACGTTTTTCATCCAAAGCGACTTACATGCATGTTAAGTCTTTATTTGTTACATTTTCTCCCTCTTTTCTCTCACTCGCTCATTCCAGCCAGCCCTGTTCTATTCCCTTTCTCCCTGTTTCTCATCCTAACCTTTTATATTCTCTCCCTCGCTCATGTAACAGTATAATTTTAAACCGTCCCCTCGCCCATACCCGGGCGCGAACCAGGGACCTTCTGCACACAACGACAACAGTCACCCTCGAAGCGTCGTTACCCATCGCTCCACAAAAGCCTCGGCCCTTGCAGAGCAAGGGGAACTACTACATCAAGGTCTCAGAGCAAGTGACGTAACCGATTGAAACGCTATTTAGCGCACACCGCTAACTAAGCTAGCCGTTTCACATCCGTTACACTCACCCCCTTTTGACCCTCCTCCTTTTTCCGCAGCAACCAGTAATCCGGGTCAACAGCATCAATGTAACAGTATAATTTTAAACCGTCCCCTCGCCCATACCCGGGCGCGAACCAGGGACCTTCTGCACACAACGACAACAGTCACCCTCGAAACATCGTTACCCATCGCTCCACAAAAGCCGCGGCCCTTGCAGAGCAAGGGGAACTACTACATCAAGGTCTCAGAGCAAGTGACGTAACCGATTGAAACGCTATTTAGCGCACACCGCTAACTAAGCTAGCCGTTTCACATCCGTTACACTCATTCCAGCCAGCCCTGTTCTATTCCCTTTCTCCCTGTTTCTCATCCTAACCTTTTATATTCTTTCCCTCGCTCATTCCAGCCAGCCCTGTTCTATTCCCTTTCTCCCTGTTTCTCATCCTAACCTTTTATATTCTCTCCCTCGCTCATTCCAGCCAGCCCTGTTCTATTCCCTTTCTCCCTGTTTCTCACCCTAACCTTTTATATTCTCTCCCTCGCTCATTCCAGCCAGCCCTATTCTATTCCCTTTCTCCCTGTTTCTCATCCTAACCTTTTTTATATTCTCTCCTTCTTCGAAAGGATCTGCGGTGCAAAGAGTTTCTTCTTTCCATGCAGGTTCGCTTTTTATTTGTTATGTCTGCCGTTTTGTAGCCAATGACAATTGAGATCAGACTTTGTTGCATAACAGATATGCCCAGATGGGTTGACACCACTTATCAGATACAGTGCATTCGGAATGGATTCAAATGTTGTTATGCTACAGCCTTATTCTAAAATGGATTAAATATATACAAATCCTTATCAATCTAGACCCAATAATCCATATTGTCAAAGCGAGAAAAAAAAGGTTTTTTTAGAAATATTAGAAAATGTACATAAATATTCCGACCCTTTGCTATGAGACTCGAAATTGAGCTCCGGTGCATCCTGCTTCCATCCTTGAGATGTTTCTACAACTTGAATGGAGTCCACCTGTGGTAAATTAAATTTATTGGACATGATTTGGAAAGACACACACCTGTCTATATAAGGTCCCATAGTTGAAAGTGCATGTCAGAGCAAAAACCAAGCAATGAGGTGGAAGGAATTGTCCATAGTGCTCCGAGACAGGACTGTGTCGAGGCACAGATCTGAGAATGGTACCAAAACATGGCTTCAGCATTGACGGTCCAATAACACAGTGACCTCCATCATTCTTCAATGGAAGAAGATTGGAACTACTAAGACACTTCCTAGAGCTGGCATTCCACCAATCAGGCCTTTATGATAGAGTGGCCAAACGGAAGCCACTCCTCAGTAAAAGGCACATGACAGCCTTCTTGGAGTTTGCCGAAAGGCACCTAAATTACTCTCAGACCATGAGAAACAAGATTCTCTTGTCTGATGAATCCAAGACTGAACTCCAAGCGTCACATCTGGAGAAAAACTTGCACCATCCCTACGGTGAAGCATGGTGGTGGCAGCATCATGCTGTGAGGATGTTTTTCAATGGCAGGGTCTGGGAGACTAGTCAGGATCGAGGGAAAGATGAATGGAGCAAAGTATAGAGAGATCCTTGATGAAAACCTCCTCCAGAGCGCTCAGGACCTCAGACTGGGGTGAAGGTTTACCTTCCAACAGGACAACAACCCTAAGCACACAGCCAAGACGTAAAATATATCACTAGCCACTTTAAACAATGCTACTTAATACACTGCTCAAAAAATAAAGGGAACACTTAAAGTCACCCCCAATAAAGGAGTAGTTCTGTAGGTGATAACCACAGACCACTTCTCAGTTCCTATGCTTCCTGGCTGATGTTTTTGTCACTTTTGAATGCTGCCGGTGCTTTCACTCTAATGGTAGCATGAGACGGAGTCTACAACCCACACAATAGGCTCAGGTAGTGCAGCTCATCCAGGATGGCACATCAATGCGGGCTGTGGCAAGAAGGTTTGCTGTGTCTGTCAGCGTAGTATCCAGAGCATGGAGGCGCTACCAGGAGACAGGCCAGTACATCAGGAGATGTGGAGGAGGCCGTAGGAGGGCAACAACCCAGCAGCAGGCCCGCTACTTCCACCTTTGTGCAAGGAGGAGCAGGAGGAGCACTGCCAGAGCCAGAAATGACCTCCAGCAGGCCACAAATGTGCATGTGTCTGCTCAAACGGTCAGAAACAGACTCCATGAGGGTGGTATGAGGCCCCGACGTCCACAGGTGGGGGTTGTGCTTACAGCCCAACACCGTGCAGGGCGTTTGGCATTTGCCAGAGAACACCAAGATTGGCACTGGCGCCCTGTGCTCTTCACAGTTCACACTGAGCACATGTGACATCCTCCAGCATGACCGGTTTGGCGGTGGGTCAGTCATGGTGTGGGGTGGCATTTCTTTGGGGGGCCGCACAGCCCTCCATGTGCTCACCAGAGGTAGCCTGACTGCCATTAGATACCGAGATGAGATCCTCAGACCCCTTGTGAGACCATATGCTGGTGCGGTTGGCCCTGGGTTCCTCCTAATGCAAGACAATGCTAGACCTCATGTGGCTGGAGTGTGTCAGCAGTTCCTGCAAGAGGAAGGCATTGATGCTATGGACTGGCCCGCCAGTTCCCCAGACCTGAATCCAATTGAGCACATCTGGGACATCATGTCTCGCTCCATCCACCAACGCCACATTGCACCACAGACTGTCCAGGAGTTGGCGGATGCTTTAGTCCAGGTCTGGGAGGAGATCCCTTGGGAGACCATCCGTCACCTCATCAGGAGCATGCCCAGGCGTTGTAGGGAGGTCATACAGGCACGTGGAGGCCACACACACACTACTGAGCCTCATTTTGACTTGTTTTAAGGATATTACATCAAAGTTGGATCAGCCTGTAGTGTGGTTTTCCACTTTAATTTTGAGTGTGACTCCAAATCCAGACCTCCATGGGTTGATAAATTTGATTTCCATTGATAATTTTTGTGTGATTTTGTTGTCAGCACATTCAACTATGTGAAGAAAAAAGTATTTTATAAGAATATTTCATTCATTCAGATCTACGATGTGTTATTTTAGTGTTCCCTTTATTTTTTTGAGCAGTGTATAATGTTTACATACCCTACATTAGTCATCTCATACTGTATGTATATGTATATACTGTACCCTATATCATCTACTGCATCTTTATGTAATACATGTATCACTAGCCACCTTAAACTATGCCACTTTGTTTACATACCCTATATTACTCATCTCATATGTGTTTACTGTACTCGATACCATCTACTGCGTCTTGCCTATGCCGTTCTGTACCATCACTCATTCATTTATCTTTTTGTACATATTCTTTATCCCTTTACACTTGTGTGTATAAGGTAGTAGTTTTGGAATTGTTAGGTTAGGTTACTCGTTGGTGTCACGTTCTGACCATCGTTCGTATGTTTTTTCCTTGTTTTGGTGTTGGTCAGGACGTGAGCTGGGTGGGCATTCTATGTTGTGTGTCTGGTTTGTCTATTTCTATGTTTGGCCTGATATGGTTCTCAGTCAGAGCCAGGTGTTAGTCATTGTCTCTGATTGGGAACCATATTTAGGTAGCCTGTTTTGTGTTGGGTTTTGTGGGTGATTGTTTCTGTCTCTGTGTTTGCACCAGATAGGGCTGTTTAAGTTTTCGCACGTTTATTGTTTTTGTTAGTTTATTCATGTATAGTGTCTTTATAAATTAAACATGAATAACCACCACGCTGCATTTTGGTCCGCCTCTCTTTCACCAGAAGAAAACCGTTACAGTTGGATATTACTGTGTTGTCGGAACTAGAAGCACAAGCATTTCGCTACACTCGCATTAACATCTGCTAACCATGTGTATGTGACAAATAAATTTGATTTGATTATTATTTTTTTATATTTTTTTTAAGACAACACAGGACTGGCTTCGGGACAAGTTATTGTGTGGCCACTCCAATACCTTGACTTTGTCGTCCTTAAGTCATTTTGCCACAATTTTGGAAGTATGCTTGGGGTCGTTGTCCATTTGGAAGATCCATTTGCGACCAAGCTTTAACTTCCTGACTGATGTCTTCAGATGTTGCTTCAATATATCCACGTAATGATCCTCCTGATGATGCAATCTATTTTGTGAAGTGCACCAGTCCACCCTGCAGCAAAGCACCCCCACAACATGATGCTGCCACCCCCGTGCTTCACGGTTGGGATGGTGTTCTTTGACTTGCAAGCCTCCCCTTTTTCCTCCAAACATAACGATGGTCATTATGGCCAAACAGTTCTATTTTTGTTTCATCAGGCCAGAGGACATTTCTCCAAAAAGTACAATCTTTGTCCCCATGTGCAGTTTCAAACCGCAGTCTGGCTTTATGGCGGTTTGGATCAGTGGCTTCTTCCTTGCTGAACAATTCAGGTTATGTCGATATAGGACTCGTTTTCCTGTGGATATAGATACTTTTGTACCCGTTTCCTCCAGTATCTTCACAAGGTCCTTTGCTGCTATTCTGGGATTGATTTGCACTTTTTGCACCAAAGTACTTTCATCTCTAGGAGACCGAACGCATCTCCTTCCTGAGCGGTATGATGGCTGTGTGGTCCCATGGTGTTTAAACCTGCGTACCATTGTTTGTACAGATGAACGTGGTACCTTCAAGCATTTGGAAATTGCTCCCAAGGATGAACCAGACTTATGGAGGTCTACAATGGTTTTTCTGAGGTCTTGGCTGATTTATTTTGATTTCCCCATGATGTCAAGCGGCAGTGAGTTTGAAGGTAGGCCTTGAAATACATTCACAGAGAGACCTCCAATTGACTCAAATTATGTCAATTAGCCTATCAGAAGCTTCTTAAGCCATGACATCATTTTCTGGAATTTTCCAAGCTGTTTAAAGGCACAGTCAACTTAGTGTATGTACACGTTTGACCCACTGGAATTGTGTTACAGTGAATTATAAGTGGAATAATCTGTTTGTAAACAATTGTTGGAAAAATTACTTGTGTCATGCACAAAGTAGATGTCCTAACCGTCTTGCCAAAACTATAGTTTGTTAACAAGAAATTTGTGGAGTGGTTGAAAAAACAAATTTAATGACCCCAACCTAAGTGTATGTAAACTTACGACTTCAACTGTAGGTATAACTAGTTAGTTAATAGGGAGGATAATTTTTCTCACGATTATAAAGCCAACAAAATGTTAACAAAAACAGCATATTATTGACCAAAAAGTTTAGCTGTGTTAACCCAGTCGCTAGCTTATCCAGGGTCAGTGATAATGTACAGCAAACATGTACTGTATATCTATGGGAACAACTGAAACCATTTTGTAACCAACATTGCTGAAATCAAATTCACCTCATAATGTTACCTGTAATTCTCATCTCTTGTAGCCTAATTGACATCTCCTTATCACTGTACCTATATTACAAGGGTTGAATCAGGATCTGAAAGGCATGTACAGCATCTGGTAGGCCTACATGGTTTGCCTCATATACATTGTCTACAGATATCATTTTACATTGAGAACATATAGTGCAAAAAAATGTAAACAATGTGTGAGTTTAGCTATTCTCTACTACAGATGACAGATGCCCATGAGGCCAGTAATGCCATCATACTGTAGGTGTTATGCAGGTGAATGAGGACCCAAAAGCGACTTGGCGAAAACAGAGTTTTTAATCCAGTAAAGTTACTTTACAAACAAAAGGCATAATACTACTCGTAATGACGAGAACAGACTGGAGACTTGATCAAGAACTGCAGGTTGCCTCGGGAAGGCACTTGAACGTAGCAGACTCAGACACCTGCTCACCACGCAGCATCTGAGGGAAACACGACACGACAGGGCAATACATAGACACAGCACGGTGAACAATAGACAAGGATCCGACAGGACAGGAACGGAAAACAAGGGAAGAAATAGGGACTCTAATCAGGGGAAAAGATAAGGAACAGGTGTGGGAAGACTAAATGATTGATTAGGGGAATAGGAACAGCTTGGAGCAGGAACGGAACGATAGAGAGAAGAGAGAGAGGAAGGGAGAGAGAAAAAGGGGAACGAACCTAAAAGACCAGCAGGGGGAAAATGAACAGAGGAAAAGCAAAATGACAAGACAATCTAAGACAAAACATGACAGTACCCCCACTCACCGAGCGCCTCCTGGCGCACTCGAGGAGGAATCCTGGCGGCAACGGAGGAAATCATCAATGAGTGAACGGTCCAGCACGTCCCGAGACGGAACCCAACTCCTCTCCTCAGGACCGTAACCCTCCCAATCCACTAAGTATTGGTGACCCCGTCCCCGAGAACGCATGTCCATGATCTTACGTACCTTGTAAATAGGTGCGCTCTCGACAAGGACGGGAGGGGGGAGGGAAGACGAACGGGGTGCGAAGAAAGGGCTTGACACAGGAGACATGGAAGACAGGATGGACGCGACGAAGATGTCGCGGAAGAAGCAGTCGCACAGCGACAGGATTGACGACCTGGGAGACACGGAACGGACCAATGAACCGCGGAGTCAACTTACGAGAAGCTGTCGTAAGAGGAAGGTTGCGAGTGGAAAGCCACACTCTCTGGCCGCAACAATACCTTGGACTCTTAATCCTGCGTTTATTGGCGGCTCTCACAGTCTGTGCCCTGTAACGGCAAAGTGCAGACCTCACCCTCCTCCAGGTGCGCTCACAACGTTGGACAAACGCTTGAGCGGAGGGAACGCTGGACTCGGCAAGCTGGGATGAGAACAGAGGAGGCTGGTAACCCAGACTACTCTGAAACGGAGATAACCCGGTAGCAGACGAAGGAAGCGAGTTGTGAGCGTATTCTGCCCAGGGGAGCTGTTCTGCCCAAGACGCAGGGTTTCTGGAAAGAAAGGCTGCGTAGTATGCGACCAATCGTCTGATTGGCCCTCTCTGCTTGACCGTTAGACTGGGGATGAAACCCGGAAGAGAGACTGACGGACGCACCAATCAAACGACAGAACTCCCTCCAAAACTGTGACGTGAATTGCGGACCTCTGTCTGAAACGGCGTCTAACGGGAGGCCA
Organism: Oncorhynchus gorbuscha; assembly: GCF_021184085.1. NCBI lineage: Eukaryota > Metazoa > Chordata > Actinopteri > Salmoniformes > Salmonidae > Oncorhynchus > Oncorhynchus gorbuscha. The sequence continues at coordinate 5,859,083 of NC_060188.1, forward strand.
TGAATTCTGAACACATTCTCGATGATGATTTGTGCCGTCTCCTTAGCGGAAGGAAGTTTAGCGAGGGGAATGAAATGTGCCGCCTTAGAGAACCTATCGACAACCGTAAGAATCACAGTCTTCCCCGCAGACAAAGGCAGACCGGTAATGAAGTCTAGGGCGATGTGAGACCATGGTCGAGAAGGAATGGGGAGCGGTCTGAGACGACCGGCAGGAGGAGAGTTACCCGACTTAGTCTGCGCGCAGTCCGAACAAGCAGCCACGAAACGGCGCGTGTCACGCTCCTGAGTCGGCCACCAAAAGCGCTGGCGAATAGACGCAAGAGTGCCTCGAACACCGGGATGACCAGCTAACTTGGCAGAGTGAGCCCACTGAAGAACAGCCAGACGAGTGGAAACAGGAACGAAAAGGAGGTTACTAGGACAAGCGCGCGGCGACGCAGTGTGCGTGAGTGCTTGCTTAACCTGTCTTTCAATTCCCAGACTGTCAACCCGACAACACGCCCATAAGGAAGAATCCCTCGGGATCAGTAGAAGCCACAGAAGAACTAAACAGACGGGATAAGGCATCAGGCTTGGTGTTTTTGCTACCCGGACGGTAAGAAATCACAAACTCGAAACGAGCGAAAAACAACGCCCAACGAGCTTGACGGGCATTAAGTCGTTTGGCAGAACGGATGTACTCAAGGTTCTTATGGTCTGTCCAAACGACAAAAAGGAACGGTCGCCCTCCAACCACTGTCGCCATTCGCCTAGGGCTAAGCGGATGGCGAGCAGTTCACGGTTACCCACATCATAGTTGCGCTCAGATGGCGACAGGCGATGAGAAAAATAAGCGCAAGGATGAACCTTATCGTCAGACTGGAAGCGCTGAGATAGAATGGCTCCCACGCCTACCTCTGAAGCGTCAACCTCGACAATGAATTGTCTAGTGACGTCAGGAGTAACGAGGATAGGAGCGGACGTAAAACGTTCTTTTAGAAGATCAAAAGCTCCCTGGGCGGAACCGGACCACTTAAAACACGTCTTGACAGAAGTAAGAGCTGTGAGAGGGGCAGCAACTTGACCGAAATTACGAATGAAACGCCGATAGAAATTAGCGAAACCTAAAAGCGCTGCAACTCGACACGTGACCTTGGAACGGGCCAATCACTGACAGCTTGGACCTTAGCGGAATCCATCTGAATGCCTTCAGCGGAAATAACGGAACCGAGAAAAGTAACGGAGGAGACATGAAAGAGCACTTCTCAGCCTTTACGTAGAGACAATTCTCTAAAAGGCGCTGTAGAACACGTCGAACGTGCTGAACATGAATCTCGAGTGACGGTGAAAAATCAGGATATCGTCAAGATAGACAAAAACAAAGATGTTCAGCATGTCTCTCAGAACATCATTAACTAATGCCTGAAAAACAGCTGGCGCATTGGCGAGACCAAACGGCAGAACCCGGTACTCAAAATGCCCTAACGGAGTGTTAAACGCCGTTTTCCACTCGTCCCCCTCTCTGATGCGCACGAGATGGTAAGCGTTACGAAGGTCCAACTTAGTAAAGCACCTGGCTCCCTGCAGAATCTCGAAGGCTGATGACATAAGGGGAAGCGGATAACGATTCTTAACCGTTATGTCATTCAGCCCTCGATAATCCACGCAGGGGCGCAGAGTACCGTCCTTCTTCTTAACAAAAAGAACCCCGCCCGGCCGGAGAGGAAGAAGGCACTATGGTACCGGCGTCAAGAGACACAGATAAATAATCCTCGAGAGCCTTACGTTCGGGAGCCGACAGAGAGTATAGTCTACCCCGAGGAGGAGTGGTCCCCGGAAGGAGATCAATACTACAATCATACGACCGGTGAGGAGGAAGGGAGTTGGCTCGGGACCGACTGAAGACCGTGCGCAGATCATGATATTCCTCCGGCACTCCTGTCAAATCGCCAGGTTCCTCCTGAGAAGTGGGGACAGAAGAAATGGGAGGGATGGCAGACATTAAACACTTAACATGACAAGAAACGTTCCAGGATAGGATAGAATTACTAGACCAATTAATAGAAGGATTATGACATACTAGCCAGGGATGACCCAAAACAACAGGTGTAAAAGGTGAACGAAAAATCAAAAAGAAATAGTCTCACTGTGGTTACCAGATACTGTGAGAGTTAAAGGTAGTGTCTCAAATCTGATACTGGGAAGATGACTACCATCTAAGGCAAACATGGGCGTAGGCTTGTCTAACTGTCTGAAAGGAATGTCATGTTTCCAAGCCCATGCTTCGTCCATGAAACAACCCTCAGCCCCAGAGTCAATCAAGGCACTGCATGTAGCACCCGAACCGGTCCAGCGTAGATGGACCGACATAGTAGTACAGGATCTAGATGAAGAGACCTGAGTAGTAGCGCTCACCAGTAGCCCTCCGCTTACTGATGAGCTCTGGCCTTTTACTGGACATGAATTGACAAAATGTCCATCAAATCCGCAATAGAGGCACAGGCGGTTGGTGATCCTCCGTTCCTCTCCTTGGTCGAGATGCGAATACCTCCCAGCTGCATGGGCTCAGTCTCTGAGCCAGAGGAGGGAGATGGTTGCGATGCGGAGCAGGGAAACACCGTTGACGCGAGCTCTCTTCCACGAGCTTGGTGACGAAGATCTACCCGTCGTTTTATGCGGATGGCGAGAGCAATCAAAGAGTCCACACTGGAAGGAACCTCCCGAGAGAGAATCTCATCCTTGACCACTGCGTGGAGTCCCTCCAGAAAACGAGCGAGCAGCGCCGGCTCGTTCCAGTCACTAGAGGCAGCAAGAGTGCGAAACTCTATAGAGTAATCCGTTATGGATCGATCACCTTGGCATAGGGAAGCCAGGGCCCTAGAAGCCTCCCTTCCAAAAACTGAACGGTCAAAAACCCGAATCATCTCCTCTTTAAAGTTCTGGTAATTGTTAGAACAATCAGCCCTTGCCTCCCAGATAGCTGTGCCCCACTCTCGAGCCCGGCCAGTAAGGAGTGAAATGACGTAAGCAACCCGAGCTCTCTCGCTAGAGTATGTGTTGGGTTGGAGAGAGAACACAATATCACACTGGGTGAGAAAGGAGCGGCACTCCGTGGGCTGCCCGGAGTAGCAAGGTGGGTTATTAACCCTAGGTTCCGGAGGCTCGGCAGGCCAGGAAGTAACAGGTGGCACGAGACGAAGACTCTGGAACTGTCCAGAGAGGTCGGAAACCTGAGCGGCCAGGTTCTCCACGGCATGGCGAGCAGCAGACAATTCCTGCTCGTGTCTGCCGAGCATGGCTCCTTGGATCTCGACGGCAGTGTTACGAGCATCTGTAGTCGCTGGGTCCATTCCTTGGTCGGATCCTTCTGTTATGCAGGTGAATGAGGACCCAAAAGCGACTTGGCGAAAACAGAGTTTTTAATCCAGTAAAGTTACTTTACAAACAAAAGGCATAATACTACTCGTAATGACGAGAACAGACTGGAGACTTGATCAAGAACTGCAGGTTGCCTCGGGAAGGCACTTGAACGTAGCAGACTCAGACACCTGCTCACCACGCAGCATCTGAGGGAAACACGACACGACAGGGCAATACATAGACACAGCACGGTGAACAATAGACAAGGATCCGACAGGACAGGAACGGAAAACAAGGGAAGAAATAGGGACTCTAATCAGGGGAAAAGATAAGGAACAGGTGTGGGAAGACTAAATGATTGATTAGGGGAATAGGAACAGCTGGGAGCAGGAACGGAACGATAGAGAGAAGAGAGAGAGGAAGGGAGAGAGAAAAAGGGGAACGAACCTAAAAAGACCAGCAGGGGGAAAATGAACAGAGGAAAAGCAAAATGACAAGACAATCTAAGACAAAACATGACAGTAGGCCTATGGGTGCATTGGTGATGCATGTGATAAGCTATGGATTCACTTAGCTGATATACTGAGAGAGACCATCATATAAAACACATTGGTGATGCATGTGATAAGCTATGGATTCACAGAGCTGATATACTGAGAGAGACAATCATATAAAACACATTGGTGATGCATGTGATAAGCTATGGATTCACAGAGCTGATATACTGAGAGAGACAATCATATAAAACACATTGGTGATGCATGTGATAAGCTATGGATTCACAGAGCTGATATACTGAGAGAGACAATCATATAAAACACATTGGTGATGCATGTGATAAGCTATGGATTCACAGAGCTGATATACTGAGAGAGACAATCATATAAAACACATTGGTGATGCATGTGATAAGCTATGGATTCACAGAGCTGATATACTGAGAGAGACAATCAAATAAAACTGGACAAAAAGAAAATGTTAATTTGAGAAAACAAGACAGAAACACAGGCACATTACAGACAGAACCCCTTCCTTTCTTTATTGCAGGATTGTGATATGTGATTAATCAACATTGGCACTAGTTCCTTTTGAATAATAGTTTGACAATTAAATAAAGTTAAAAACACTTCACTTCAAAGAATAAACACTTCATCACTTCAAAATGTACAAAACACACTAACTGGTATGTTTAGATGTAAGATTAGACATTTGAGTCTAATTAACAATAGGTCATTGAATAGTAACAAGTAGGCTATTATTACTAAAGCATCATTTCAGGTTAGCAAATAAAACATCCATACCAGTGGTGACCAACCTTCCTCCACTGATCCCTGAGCTACTGGGGGAGCCCAGCAACCGCACACTTGATGATCAACTCATTAGGTTTATACGTTGATTCAGGCTGAAACAGAAGCCTGCAAACCCAGCAGACCTCCAGCCAGGTTGTCCTTCTCCTACTGTAACAGGTTTATACGCTGAATCAGGCTGAAACAGAACCCTGCAAACCCAGCAGACCTCCAGCCAGGTTGTCCTTCTCCTACTGTAACAGGTTTATACGCTGAATCAGGCTGAAACAGAACCCTGCAAACCCAGCAGACCTCCAGCCAGGTTGTCCTTCTCCTACTGTAACAGGTTTATACGTTGAATCAGGCTGAAACAGAAGCCTGCAAACCCAGCAGACCTCCAGCCAGGTTGTCCTTCTCCTACTGTAACAGGTTTATACGTTGAATCAGGCTGAAACAGAACCCTGCAAACCCAGCAGACCTCCAGCCAGGTTGTCCTTCTCCTACTGTAACAGGTTTATACGCTGAATCAGGCTGAAACAGAACCCTGCAAACCCAGCAGACCTCCAGCCAGGTTGTCCTTCTCCTACTGTAACAGGTTTATACGTTGAATCAGGCTGAAACAGAACCCTGCAAACCCAGCAGACCTCCAGCCAGGTTGTCCTTCTCCTACTGTAACAGGTTTATACGTTGAATCAGGCTGAAACAGAACCCTGCAAACCCAGCAGACCTCCAGCCAGGTTGTCCTTCTCCTACTGTAACAGGTTTATACGCTGAATCAGGCTGAAACAGAACCCTGCAAACCCAGCAGACCTCCAGCCAGGTTGTCCTTCTCCTACTGTAACATGTTTATACGCTGAATCAGGCTGAAACAGAACCCTGCAAACCCAGCAGACCTCCAGCCAGGTTGTCCTTCTCCTACTGTAACAGGTTTATACGTTGTAATATAATAATAATATAGGACATTTAGTGAGACCTCCCTTCCCAGTAAACTCAAACACCTTTGGTCAGCATGTCAAAATATGTTGGGAATATGAACAGATGCAGGATCTTCATTTGGGTAATCCTGCCGCAATTGTTCATTTGAATTATTATGTGGATTATAATTAACGGACATTTTTGTAGGGGTTGATACATTTTTTGTAAGGGAAAATCAAATTGGTAAGATGTCACCCAGAAATCAGAATAGAATGTTGATTCCTGACTGCCGTATAAATGATGTAGAACTGTAGAATTTAGAACGTAGCTATTCTAAATATATCTGTGTGATGTCTTGTCAATTAGCAAACCATTTCTAAACCATATCTTCCCAATGCACCATGTATACATCCGTTGGGCAGAGGTATCTGTGCTATCTGGGTTTATTGCCTCTCTCTCACACATATTATTTCTGTCACGTCTGCCTGTGTGCTGTAGCTCGACTTGAGTTGCTCTTTTGACGGACAAAGGCTGATAATTAATGAATATACTATTTCATCCCTGTGTGTGTGTGCTTTCGTTAATGCCTGCGTGCGCGCATGTGTATATGTGTGTCCATGTATGCATATGTGTGTGGGTATGTGTGTGGGTATGTGTGTGGGCATATGTGTGTGGGTATGTGTGTGGGCATGTGTGCACACACGATTAGAGCATTAGTAGGGATATTCAATAAATATTCAATGCCAAATCCATCACCATTCAGGTGCTCTGTTCTGCTAGGCTAGCTGTGCCTGGACCTACTTCCTCTAGATGTATGGTCACCCTGAGGCTACCTCCCCACCACCACCCAGCTCCACGCAGCCCTGACGACTTCCTCTAGACGTATGGTCACCCTGAGGCTACCTCCCCACCACCACCCAGCTCCACGCAGCCCTGACGACTTCCTCTAGACGTATGGTCACCCTGAGGCTACCTCCCCACCACCACCCAGCTCCACGCAGCCCTGACGACTTCCTCTAGACGTATGGTCACCCTGAGGCTACCTGCCCACCACCACCCAGCTCCACGCAGCCCTGACGACTTCCTCTAGACGTATGGTCACCCTGAGGCTACCTCCCCACCACCACCCAGCTCCACGCAGCCCTGACGACTTCATCTATTTATGAGTCCATTAAAGAGCAGCACAAGGACAAGATGTAGCGCTTTAGCTCAGATTTATCTCCCGGCCCCAGACATGCCAGGCCTGATGGATGGAGCAACAAGGGGAAACGAGGGACATGGCACTTCTCAAGGAAATGCACTGACACCTACAGAGTAGCTATATACCGGGGTGGCTGGTTTCATCAGTGCTTCTTCAGTGGGTCCATGTCAGTAATAATGAACCAGCTAGTTGTGTAAGGAGATTGTTAGCCATTGGGACTCACAAATATGTCTAATATTACCTGTTTTGAGTACTTACAGAAAGTGCCATGTCAGCGTAATATGCATGAATAAGAATTTATACATGTCTTATAAGACAACACGAACTGTTATGAATATTTATAGCTGACCTTACAACATGAGATAAGCATGATAGAGGAATGTATAAATGCCTCACCACACGCGCTGAATGGCATTACAATACAGCACCAGTGCCATCTCCCCATAAGCCCCTTATGCTCGCTGGGCGGCGCAGTCTGAACCCACAAAACCCTTTGTTTATGTATCATGTACCCAAGCAGATGGCCCATGTGGTACCTCCAATCTGGCGATGCCTTGATGCCAGTCTGTTGTGCCAGTCTTCAAAGCCCCTCCGCTGTGCCACCACGTCTCCTCAATCCCTCCACTGCGACAACACTTCTCCTCACTCCCTCCGCTGTGCCACCACATCTCCTCACTCCCTCCGCTGCGACAACACTTCTCCTCACTCCCTCCGCTGTGCCACCACATCTCCTAACTCCCTCCGCTGCGACAACACTTCTCCTCACTCCCTCCGCTGTGCCACCACATCTCCTCACTCCCTCCGCTGCGACACCACTTCTCCTCACTCCCTCCGCTGTGCCACCACATCTCCTCACTCCCTCCGCTGTGCCACCACATCTCCTCACTCCCTCCGCTGTGCCACCACATCTCCTCACTCCCTCCGCTGCGACACCACTTCTCCTCACTCCCTCCGCTGTGCCACCACATCTCCTCACTCCCTCCGCTGTGCCACCACATCTCCTCACTCCCTCCGCTGTGCCACCACATCTCCTCACTCCCTCCGCTGTGTCACCACATCTCCTCACTCCCTCCGCTGTGCCACCACATCTCCTCACTCCCTCCGCTGTGCCACCACATCTCCTCACTCCCTCCGCTGTGCCACCACATCTCCTCACTCCGTCTGCTGTGCCACTACATATCCTCCCTCCCTCCACTGTGCCACCATGTCTACCTACTCCCTCCACTATGCCACTACATATCCTCCCTCCACTGTGCCACTACATATCCTCCCTCCACTGTGCCACCATGTCTACCTACTCCCTCCACTGTGCCAATACATATCCTCACTCCCTCAGCTGTGCCACTACATATCCTCCCTCCACTGTGCCACTACATATCCTCCCTCCACTGTGCCACCATGTCTACCTACTCCCTCCACTGTGCCAATACATCTCCTCACTCCCTCAGCTGTGCCACTACATATCCTCACTCCCTCAGCTGTGCCACTACATCTCCTCACTCCCTCCGCTGTGCCACTACATCTCCTCACTCCCTCAGCTGTGCCACTACATCTCCTCACTACTCCGCTGTGCCACTACATCTCCTCACTCCCTCCGCTGTGCCACTACATCTCCTCACTCCCTCAGCTGCGCCACTACATATCCTCACTCCCTCAGCTGTGCCACTACATCTCCTCACTACTCCGCTGTGCCACTACATCTCCTCACTCCCTCCGCTGTGCCACTACATCTCCTCACTCCCTCCGCTGTGCCACTACATCTCGTCAATGGGCCTCAGAGAGAGAACACCTGAGGGGCTGAGACACCACCTGGCTCTAGAACATACAGAACTCTACATACAGCTAGCTAGCCTACCTCCCATGCATGCTAATGGAGCTAACAGGATGGAGGTTTTAAATGGAGCAAGCTACCTGGGACAGGGTGGATGCTTTAATGGATCTAAATAACAGGGTGGATGTTTTAGGACCACAATGCTACACATGAATATATGTGTGTGTGTGTGTATTGAATATTCACCGTGTATTTGGTGATGATCCTTGCTATGTGAAAAATACAGGCAGTCATCATTGCCTATATGTAGACTTTACTGCACGCACACTTATGCATGCTTACACACACACACACACACACACACACACACACACACACACACACACACACACACACACACACACACACACACACACACACACACACACACACACACACACACACACACACACACACACACACACACACACACACACACACACACACACACACACACACACACACACACACACAAATGCAGAGTCGCACGCATACAAACAGTACACACACACACCATGGCACATATGCTTGAGTGTGCGCATCTACACACATACCATAGAACATATGCTAATTTGCACACACACTCACACAAACACACACACACCTTACAACTGCTAAACTCCCCCAAGAGAACACACACAGCAGCTTTTTAAAGGCAGCGATAATGACTGCATTACCCAGCATCGCCGTGGGATCCAGACCCTGGAGGAGATCCGCTTCAAAGCCCCACCAAATGACATGCCCGCGCGGACACCATAGTACAGTAGTACAGTATAGGAGCTACAGCAGCACTAATGACAAATATCTCGTTTAAAAATACAGTAGGTGTATCAAAACTATCCCTCTCTGTGAGCAGTGGAAAGGGTGTGAGGAGATGTGTGTGTGTGTGTGTGTGTGTGTGTGTGTGTGTGTGTGTGTGTGTGTGTGTGTGTGTGTGTGTGTGTGTGTGTGTGTGTGTGTGTGTGTGTGTGTGTGTGTGTGTGTGTGTGTGTGTGTGTGTGTGTGTGTGTGTGTGTGTGTGTGTGTGTGTGTGCGTGTGTGTGTGTGTGTGCGTGCGTGCGTGCGTGCGTGCGTGTGTGTGTGAGAGCATTTGTTTCATACACATGAGTATGGCCTGTGCTTTCTCAGAGTCATATTTAATTGAACAACCTCTCCTAAAAACAACACAACAACAAGTCTCCTCTTGGACATAGACATCACAAATGCATTGTTTTATACATTTTTTTTACCATATTTGATCAGTTTATGGAATGACATTTTTTTGAACAGGATGGCGTTTTCTTTAACATTCTTTAACATTTCTTTAACATTTGACTAGGTTGCCAGTAGCCATTTTACTGTTCTATTTATTTCTGTGTCCTTGGCAGACTTCAGCACTGATTCCATACTGCATTTATGTTACATGTACCATTCTCCTCAGGTAGTGGAGGTGGTAGATAGTCTGCGCTGTTTAACCCATAGATCTCTGTGTTGTTTAACCCATAGATCTCTGTGTTGTTTAGCCCATAGGTCCCTGTGTTGTTTAACCCATAGGTCCCTGTGTTGTTTAACCCATAGGTCCCTGTGTTGTTTAACCCATAGATCTCTGTGTTGTTTAACCCATAGGTCCCTGTGTTGTTTAACCCATAGGTCCCTGTGTTGTTTAACCCATAGGTCCCTGTGTTGTTTAACCCATAGGTCCCTGTGTTGCTTAACCCATAGGCAGGGTTAGGTAGGTTATTTTCTAGATGTAATCCTTTACAGTTACTAGTTACCTGTCCAAAAGTGTAATCAATAACATAACTTTTGGAATACCCAAACTCAGTAATGTAATCTGATTGTTATGCAGGTGAATGAGGACCCAAAAGCGACTTGGCGAAAACAGAGTCTTTAATCCAGTAAAGTAAAATACAATCAAAAAACACAACTTCCACTCGTAATGACGAGAACCGACTGGAGACTCGATCTTGAACAGCAGGTAGCCTCGGGAAGGCACTTGAACCTAGCAGACTCAGACACCTGCTCACCACGCAGCATCTGAGGGAAACACGACACGACTGGGCGAACACAAACACAGCACGGTGACCAATACTTACAAGGATCCGACAGGACAGGAACGGAACACAAAGGAAGAAATAGGGACTCTAATCAGGGGAAAGGATCGGGAACAGGTGTGGGAAGACTAAATGATTGATTAGGGGAATAGGAACAGCTGGGAGCAGGAACGGAACGATAGAGAGAAGAGAGAGCGAGAGAGTGAGAGAGGGAGGGGGAGAGAGAGGGATAGAAAGAGGGAACGAACCTAATAAGACCAGCAGGGGGAAACGAACAGAAGGGAAAGCATAATGACAAGACAATATATGACAAAACATGACAGTACCCCCCCACTCACCGAGCGCCTCCTGGCGCTCTCGAGGAGGAACACTGGCGGCAACGGAGGAAATCATAGATCAAACGGTCCAGCACGTCCCGAGAAAGAACCCAACTCCTCTCCTCAGGACCGTAACGAAAAAAAACGATAAAAAGGGAAACTAGGGTACTACTCTAAAAAAAAAAAAATGAGACACGGGTAGAGAACTGAAAACTTTAGAGCAAACAGGACCAAACAGGCCAGGAGAGTAACAACTAGGGACAGACTGAGACACAGCAAGGGCAGGAACAAGAACAGGAGAGATGCGATGGCAGGAACAGACTGAGACCCAGCAAGACCAGGAGCAGAAGCAGAAAAATACGCACAAGGGGGACCCCATCGTCAGTATCGGAGCGCTGGGACAGAATGGCTCCCACGCCCACCCCCGACGCGTCAACCTCAACAAAAAACGGTTTAGTGACGTCAGGTGCAACAAGAATAGGAGCGGATGCAAAACGCTTCTTAAAGAGATCAGAACAACAATCATACGACCGGTGAGGAGGAAGGGAGTTGGTTCTGGACCGACTGAAGACCGTGCGCAGACCATGATATTCCTCCGGCACTCCTGTCAAATCACCAGGTTCCTCCTGAGAAGAGGGGACAGAACAAACAGGAGAAATAGCAGACAAAAAAACACTTCACATGACAAGAAACGCTCCAGGAAAGGACAGAACCACTAGACCAATCAAAAGAAGGATTATGACACACTAGCCAGGGATGACCCAAAACAACAGGTGTAAAAGGTGAACAAAAAATAAAAAAAGAAATGGTCTCACTATGGTTACCAGATACAGTGAGGGTTAAAGGTAGTGTTTCATATAATATACTGGGGAGAGGACTACCATCCAAGGCAAACATGACCGTGGGCTCCCCTAACTGTCTGAGAGGAATGTCATGTTCCCGCGCCCAGGCGATCCGGTCCAGCGTAGATGGACCGGTAAAGTAGTACATGTACTTGACGGAGAGGACCGTCTAGTAGCGCTTATCAGTCGCCCTCCGCTTACTGATGAGCTCTGGCCTTTAACTGGACATGACATGACAAAATGACCAGCGGAACCGCAATAGAGACAGAGGCGGTTGGTGATTCTCCGTTCTCTCTCCTTAGCCGAGATGCGAATACCCCCCAGCTGCATGGGCTCAACACCTGAGTCAGTGGGGAAAGACGGTAGTGTCGGAGAGAGGGGAGACACAGTTAACGTGAGCTCTCTTCTATGAGCTCGGTGACGAAGATCTACCCGTCGTTCAATGCGAATAGCGAGTTCAATCAAAGAATCCACGCTGGATGGAACCTCCCGAGAGAGAATCTCATCCTTAACCTTAGCGTGGAGTCCTCCAGAAAACGAGCGAGCAACGCCTGCTCGTTCCAGTTACTGGAGGCAGCAAGAGTGCGAAACTCTATTGAGTAATCCGTTATGGATCGATTACCTTGACATAGAGAAGACAGGGACCAGGAAGCTTCTTTCCCAAAAACTGAGCGATCAAAAACCCTTATCTCCTCTTTAAAGTTCAGATAATTGTTAGTACACTCAGCGCTTGCCTCCCAGATAGCTGTGCCCCACTGCCGAGCCCGACCAGTAAGGAGTGATATGACGTAGGCAATCCGAGCTCTCTCTCTTGAGTATGTGTTGGGTTGGAGAGAGAACACGATATCACACTGGGTGAGAAAGGAGCGGCACTCAGTGGGCTGCCCAGAATAACAAGGTGGGTTATTAACCCTAGGTTCCGGAGGCTCGGAAGAACCGGAAGTAGCTGGTGACACGAGACGAAGACTCTGATACTGTCTTGAGAGGTCGGAGACCTGAGCGGCCAGGGTCTCAACGGCATGCCGAGCAGCAGACAATTCCTGCTCGTGTCTGCCGAGCATCGCTCCCTGGAACTCGAGAGTAGAGTAGAGAGAATCCATAGTCGCTGGGTCCATTCTTGGTCGGATCCTTCTGTTATGCAGGTGAATGAGGACCCAAAAGCGACTTGGCGAAAACAGAGTCTTTAATCCAGTAAAGTAAAATACAATCAAAAAACACAACTTCCACTCGTAATGACGAGAACCGACTGGAGACTCGATCTTGAACAGCAGGTAGCCTCGGGAAGGCACTTGAACCTAGCAGACTCAGACACCTGCTCACCACGCAGCATCTGAGGGAAACACGACACGACTGGGCGAACACAAACACAGCACGGTGACCAATACTTACAAGGATCCGACAGGACAGGAACGGAACACAAAGGAAGAAATAGGGACTCTAATCAGGGGAAAGGATCGGGAACAGGTGTGGGAAGACTAAATGATTGATTAGGGGAATAGGAACAGCTGGGAGCAGGAACGGAACGATAGAGAGAAGAGAGAGCGAGAGAGTGAGAGAGGGAGGGGGAGAGAGAGGGATAGAAAGAGGGAACGAACCTAATAAGACCAGCAGGGGGAAACGAACAGAAGGGAAAGCATAATGACAAGACAATATATGACAAAACATGACACTGATTACATTCATTTACTCTTAGATGACTTTCCCCTTAAGAGGCATTAGATGAAGACAAAAATGTATGTTACTAATTGAACCACATCTATCGCAGGATAAATCAATGTTAAAGTTTACATAGCTGGCCATATATATGGATGTTACATTTTACTTAATGAGATGGTTATTTAGTCTTCTTCTAACCCATCGCTTTCTACTACATATAATATGATTAAATGATATCTTTACATTAAAAACCATCAGAATTCCAGTCATTCCGATATATGTTATACACCTTGATCTTCAAGAATAGGACTTGGAAATATGGAAGTATAGATTAGCCACATTGTTTTATCTGAGAACGACCCCAACACTAAGGACATATTAGCCACATTGTTTTACCTGAACATGACCCCAACACTAAGGACATATTAGCCACATTGTTTTACCTGAGAACGACCCCAACACTAAGGTAATATTAGCCACATTGTTTTACCTGAGCATGACCCCAACACTAAGGACATATTAGCCACATTGTTTTACCTGAGCATGACCCAAACACTAAGGACATATTAGCCACATTGTTTTACCTGAGCATGACCCCAACACTAAGGACATATCAGCCACATTGTTTTACCTGAGCATGACCCCAACACTAAGGACATATTAGCCACATTGTTTTACCTGAGCATGACCCCAACACTAAGGACATATTAGCCACATTGTTTTACCTGAGCATGACCCCAACACTAAGGACATATTAGCCACATTGTTTTACCTGAGCATGACCCCAACACTAAGGACATATTAGCCACATTGTTTTACCTGAGCATGACCCCAACACTAAGGATGTATTAGCCACATTGTTTTACCTCAGCATGACCCCAACACTAAGGACATATTAGCCACATTGTTTTACCTGAGCATGACCCCAACACTAAGGACATATTAGCCACATTGTTTTACCTGAGCATGACCCCAACACCAAGGACATATTAGCCACATTGTTTTACCTGAGCATGACCCCAACACTAAGGACATATTAGCCACATTGTTTTACCTGAGCATGACCCCAACACTAAGGACATATTAGCCACATTGTTTTACCTGAGCATGACCCCAACACTAAGGACATATTAGCCACATTGTTTTACCTGAGCATGACCCCAACACTAAGGACATATTAGCCACATTGTTTTACCTGAGCATGACCCCAACACTAAGGACATATTAGCCACATTGTTTTACCTGAGCATGACCCCAACACTAAGGACATATTAGCCACATTGTTTTACCTGAGCATGACCCCAACACTAAGGACATATTAGCCACATTGTTTTACCTGAGCATGACCCCAACACTAAGGACATATTAGCCACATTGTTTTACCTGAGCATGACCCCAACACTAAGGACATATTAGCCACATTGTTTTACCTGAGCATGACCCCAACACTAAGGACATATTAGCCACATTGTTTTACCTGAGCATGACCCCAACACTAAGGACATATTAGCCACATTGTTTTACCTGAGCATGACCCCAACACTAAGGACATATTAGCCACATTGTTTTACCTGAGCATGACCCCAACACTAAGGACATATTAGCCACATTGTTTTACCTGAGCATGACCCCAACACTAAGGACATATTAGCCACATTGTTTTACCTGAGCATGACCCCAACACTAAGGACATATTAGCCACATTGTTTTACCTGAGCATGACCCCAACACTAAGGACATATTAGCCACATTGTTTTACCTGAGCATGACCCTAAGGACAACACTAAGGACATATTAGCCACATTGTTTTACCTGAGCATGACCCCAACACTAAGGACATATCAGCCACATTGTTTTACCTGAGCATGACCCCAACACTAAGGACATATTAGCCACATTGTTTTACCTGAGCATGACCCCAACACTAAGGACATATTAGCCACATTGTTTTACCTGAGCATGACCCCAACACTAAGGACATATTAGCCACATTGTTTTACCTGAGCATGACCCCAACACTAAGGACATATTAGCCACATTGTTTTACCTGAGCATGACCCCAACACTAAGGACATATTAGCCACATTGTTTTACCTGAGCATGACCCCACCACTAAGGACATATTAGCCACATTGTTTTACCTGAGCATGACCCCAACACTAAGGACATATTAGCCACATTGTTTTACCTGAGCATGACCCCAACACTAAGGACATATTAGCCACATTGTTTTACCTGAGCATGACCCCAACACTAAGGACATATTAGCCACATTGTTTTACCTGAGCATGACATATTAGCCAACACTAAGGACATATCAGCCACATTGTTTTACCTGAGCATGACCCCAACACTAAGGACATATTAGCCACATTGTTTTACCTGAGCATGACCCCAACACTAAGGACATATTAGCCACATTGTTTTACCTGAGCATGACCCCAACACTAAGGACATATTAGCCACATTGTTTTACCTGAGCATGACCCCAACACTAAGGACATATTAGCCACATTGTTTTACCTGAGCATGACCCCAACACTAAGGACATATTAGCCACATTGTTTTACCTGAGCATGACCCCAACACTAAGGACATATCAGCCACATTGTTTTACCTGAGCATGACCCCAACACTAAGGACATATTAGCCACATTGTTTTACCTGAGCATGACCCCAACACTAAGGACATATTAGCCACATTGTTTTACCTGAGCATGACCCCAACACTAAGGACATATTAGCCACATTGTTTTACCTGAGCATGACCCCAACACTAAGGACATATTAGCCACATTGTTTTACCTGAGCATGACCCCAACACTAAGGACATATTAGCCACATTGTTTTACCTGAGCATGACCCCAACACTAAGGACATATTAGCCACATTGTTTTACCTGAGCATGACCCCAACACTAAGGACATATTAGCCACATTGTTTTACCTGAGCATGACCCCAACACTAAGGACATATTAGCCACATTGTTTTACCTGAGCATGACCCCAACACTAAGGACATATTAGCCACATTGTTTTACCTGAGCATGACCCCAACACTAAGGACATATCAGCCACATTGTTTTACCTGAGCATGACCCCAACACTAAGGACATATTAGCCACATTGTTTTACCTGAGCATGACCCCAACACTAAGGACATATTAGCCACATTGTTTTACCTGAGCATGACCCCAACACTAAGGACATATTAGCCACATTGTTTTACCTGAGCATGACCCCAACACTAAGGACATATCAGCCACATTGTTTTACCTGAGCATGACCCAAAAACTAAGGACATATTAGCCACATTGTTTTACCTGAGCATGACCCCAACACTAAGGACATATTAGCATATTAGCCACATTGTTTTACCTGAGCATGACCCCAACACTAAGGACATATTAGCCACATTGTTTTACCTGAGCATGACCCCAACACTAAGGACATATCAGCCACATTGTTTTACCTGAGCATGACCCAAAAACTAAGGACATATTAGCCACATTGTTTTACCTGAGCATGACCCCAACACTAAGGACATATTAGCCACATTGTTTTACCTGAGCATGACCCCAACACTAAGGACATATTAGCCACATTGTTTTACCTGAGCATGACCCCAACACTAAGGACATATTAGCCACATTGTTTTACCTGAGCATGACCCCAACACTAAGGACATATTAGCCACATTGTTTTACCTGAGCATGACCCCAACACTAAGGACATATTAGCCACATTGTTTTACCTGAGCATGACCCCAACACTAAGGACATATTAGCCACATTGTTTTACCTGAGCATGACCCCAACACTAAGGACATATTAGCCACATTGTTTTACCTGAGCATGACCCCAACACTAAGGACATATTAGCCACATTGTTTTACCTGAGCATGACCCCAACACTAAGGACATATTAGCCACATTGTTTTACCTGAGCATGACCCCAACACTAAGGACATATTAGCCACATTGTTTTACCTGAGCATGACCCCAACACTAAGGACATATTAGCCACATTGTTTTACCTGAGCATGACCCCAACACTAAGGACATATTAGCCACATTGTTTTACCTGAGCATGACCCCAACACTAAGGACATATTAGCCACATTGTTTTACCTGAGCATGACCCCAACACTAAGGACATATTAGCCACATTGTTTTACCTGAGCATGACCCCAACACTAAGGACATATTAGCCACATTGTTTTACCTGAACATGACCCCAACACTAAGGACATATTAGCCTCATTGTTTTACCTGAGCATGACCCCAACACTAAGGACATATTAGCCACATTGTTTTACCTGAGCATGACCCCAACACTAAGGACATATTAGCCACATTGTTTTACCTGAGCATGACCCCAACACTAAGGACATATTAGCCACATTGTTTTACCTGAGCATGACCCCAACACTAAGGACATATTAGCCACATTGTTTTACCTGAGCATGACCCCAACACTAAGGACATATTAGCCACATTGTTTTACCTGAGCATGACCCCAACACTAAGGACATATTAGCCACATTGTTTTACCTGAGCATGACCCCAACACTAAGGACATATTAGCCACATTGTTTTACCTGAGCATGACCCCAACACTAAGGACATATTAGCCACATTGTTTTACCTGAGCATGACCCCAACACTAAGGACATATTAGCCACATTGTTTTACCTGAGCATGACCCCAACACTAAGGACATATTAGCCACATTGTTTTACCTGAGCATGACCCCAACACTAAGGACATATTAGCCACATTGTTTTACCTGAGCATGACCCCAACACTAAGGACATATTAGCCACATTGTTTTACCTGAGCATGACCCCAACACTAAGGACATATTAGCCACATTGTTTTACCTGAGCATGACCCCAACACTAAGGACATATTAGCCACATTGTTTTACCTGAGCATGACCCCAACACTAAGGACATATTAGCCACATTGTTTTACCTGAGCATGCCCCCAACACTAAGGACATATTAGCCACATTGTTTTACCTGAGCATGACCCCAACACTAAGGACATATTAGCCACATTGTTTTACCTGAGCATGATCCCAACACTAAGGACATATTAGCCACATTGTTTTACCTGAGCATGACCCCAACACTAAGGACATATTAGCCACATTGTTTTACCTGAGCATGACCCCAACACTAAGGACATATTAGCCACATTGTTTTACCTGAGCATGACCCCAACACTAAGGACATATTAGCCACATTGTTTTACCTGAGCATGACCCCAACACTAAGGACATATCAGCCACATTGTTTTACCTGAGCATGACCCCAACACTAAGGACATATTAGCCACATTGTTTTACCTGAGCATGACCCCAACACTAAGGACATATTAGCCACATTGTTTTACCTGAGCATGACCCCAACACTAAGGACATATTAGCCACATTGTTTTACCTGAGCATGACCCCAACACTAAGGACATATTAGCCACATTGTTTTACCTGAGCATGACCCCAACACTAAGGACATATTAGCCACATTGTTTTACCTGAGCATGACCCCAACACTAAGGACATATTAGCCACATTGTTTTACCTGAGCATGACCCCAACACTAAGGACATATTAGCCACATTGTTTTACCTGAGCATGACCCCAACACTAAGTACATATTAGCCACATTGTTTTACCTGAGCATGACCCCAACACTAAGGACATATCAGCCACATTGTTTTACCTGAGCATGACCCCAACACTAAGGACATATTAGCCAGCCTTACTTTGTTGTTTATGATTTTGTTGTCATGGAGGACTGATGGGGCTCATTGATTCGAGTTGAAAAATGTGTTCTGCGCTCATGGAATGGAATGCTTTGAGAACTACTGAAAAGTGCTATTTACATGTGAGCAATGAATGCTATATGCTGCATTTGCTATAGGGCTATTGTTAAACTTGTTGTTGGTGACACTATGACATCTCTATAATATGCAGCTGGTTTAAAGGGCACCTCCAGAGATGGAACAATAACTAATTGGTGGCCTATCCTCTGTTTTGGTAAAAAGCTGAGGGATGGGCCTTGAGAAATGTAACCACTCTCAGATGAATAGACAGAGCTATGGATGCAAGGACTGACCCTCCATGATATCAAAATGATTGTATTAATCATGTTATGACAGTGTTTTTTAACGTTTACATTGTTTACTAACATTGGAGAAAAACAAGCTGATATTTTGGGTTCTGATGGAGCGTGACAGTTGAACTATGCTGATGAGGCATTTATAAGTTATATTCTTCAAGAATCAATGGATATATATAAAGTCCAAAATGGATGTAGCAACTACAGATTTCCCCTTTAAGTCTATGAAAAGTGTGTTTCTCAACATGTGTCCGTTAGGACTATGGGCTAAAACATTTTATCAGCATTAGATTGAGCAATAAAAGCCCCACTTTTATTCCATAAACTTGGATCCGCACTGTGCAGCTGTTGCAAGAGAGAATTTTTCACTGGCCGTCCACTGGTTTCATAATGAATGATTGATAGGCAGCTTAAACTTATTGAATTCAACCATTGTTGGGTTCAAATACACATTTAGATTTGTGAACAGCCATCCACAACAACCACAATCCATAAGGAGTAAATAGCTCAATTAAAGAGCAGCAGTGTGATTCACATCAACGCGCTATGTAGATAACAATAATAAGTGATACCTGTATCGCCGTAGACTAAACCCCTGCTGTCATCCTTACCGCCAAGCGTTTATTCAAGTTGGATAATCTTTGGATGCCGACAGAAGTCATATCATTGGAAGAGATATCTTGAACTGTAGCCTACAAAAGCATATTCCTGCTCTTTTCCCACAATCCATCAAACACATTTGGTGTGTCATCATAGTGGTCTCTGACTTGTGGTCAGACTCTCCCAGGTGGAACAAACTTCAACTTTCTTCCCTCCCTTGAATGTCATTGAGAAAACAGAGAAGTGTCAAAGATTTTTTTCAAAAACATCCTTTCTGAATTTAAAAGTAATCCTCAAAGTAATCATCTAGTTTTCTAAAAGTATCTGTAATCTGATTACAATATTTTAGCTGGTAACGTAACGGATTACAGTTTTTGTAATCTGTTACATATAATGTATTACATGTAATCCGTTACTTCCCAACCCTGCCCATAGGTCCCTGTGTCTTTTAACCCATAGGTCCCTGTGTCTTTTAACCCATATGCCCCTGTGTCTTTTAACCCATAGGTCCCTGTGTCTTTTAACCCATAGGTCCCTGTGTCTTTTAACCCATAGGTCCCTGTGTCTTTTAACCCATAGGTCCCTGTGTCTTTTAACCCATAGGTCCCTGTGTCTTTTAACCCATAGGTCCCTGTGTCTTTTAACCCATAGGTCCCTGTGTCTTTTAACCCATAAGTGTCATGTTTTGTCATTTATTATCTTGTCGTGTCCCTGTGCTTCCCATTCTATTCGTTTCCCTCTGCTGGTCTTATTAGGTTCTTTCCCTCTTTCTATCCCTCTCTCTCCCCCTCCCTCTCTCACTCTCTCGCTCTCTCTTCTCTCTATCGTTCCGTTCCTGCTCCCAGCTGTTCCTATTCCCCTAATCAATCATTTAGTCTTCCCACACCTGTTCCCGATCCTTTCCCCTGATTAGAGTCCCTATTTCTTCCTTTGTGTTCCGTTCCTGTCCTGTCGGTTCCTTGTCTAGAATTCACCGTGCTGTGTTTGTGTATCGCCCTGTCGTGTCGTGTTTTCCTCAGATGCTGCGTGGTGAGCAGGTGTCTGAGTCTGTCTGGTTCAAGTGCCTTCCCGAGGCAACCTGCTGTTCACCTGCTGTTCAAGATCGAGTCTCCAGTTTGTCCTCGTCATTTCGAGTGAAAGTTGTGTTTTTTGTTTGTATTTACTTTACTGGATTAAAGACTCTGTTTTCGCCAAGTCGCTTTTGGGTCCTCTTTCACCTGCATGACAGAAGGAACCGACCAAGGAATGGACCCAGCGACTTCAGACGCTCGTTACACTGCCGTCGAGATCCAAGGAGCCATGCTCGGCAGACACGAGCAGGAATTGTCTGCTGCTCGCCATGCCGTGGAGAACCTGGCCGCTCAGGTTTCCGACCTCTCTGGACAGTTCCAGAGTCTACGTCTCGTGCCACCTGTTACTTCCTGGCCTGCCGAGCCTCCAGAACCTAGGGTTAATAACCCACCTTGCTACTCCGGGCAGCCCACTGAGTGCCGCTCCTTTCTCACGCAGTGTGAGATTGTGTTCTCTCTCCAACCCAACACATACTCTAGAGAGAGAGCTCGGGTTGCTTACGTCATTTCACTCCTTACTGGCCGGGCTCGAGAATGGGGCACAGCTATCTGGGAGGCAAGGGCTGATTGCTCTAACAAGTTCCAGAACTTTAAAGAGGAGATGATTCGGGTTTTTGACCGTTCAGTTTTTGGTAGGGAGGCTTCTAGGGCCCTGGCTTCCTTATGCCAAGGTGAACGGTCCATAACTGTCATGCAGGTGAAAGAGGACCCAAACGCGACTTAACAGAAACAGAGTTTATTAAAGTCCAAAACGGAATAACAGAAATCCTCTAGATTTGTAGAGGGGAAAACAACTGGAGAAGCGGCCACAGACTGCAGGTCGCTTCGGGTAGGCGCAGGCCGTAGTCGACTGAGACACCTGCTCACACGCAGCATCTGATGAAGGCACAAAACACGACAGGACAGGGTGATACACAATCACGGCAAAAACACGACAGGACAGGGCGAAACGCAATCACAGCATGGTGAATACAATACAAGGAACCGACGGAACAGGAACGGATCACAAAGGAATAAATAGGGACTCTAATCAGGGGAAAGGATCGGGAACAGGTGTGGGAAGACTAAATGATGATTAGGGGAATAGGAACAGCTGGGAGCAGGAACGGAACGACAGAGAGAAGAGAGAGCGAGAGAGTGAGAGAGGGAGGGGGAGAGAGAGGGATAGAACCAAACAAGACCAGCAGAGGGAAACGAATAGCATGGGGAGCACAGGGACAAGACATGACAATAAATGACAAACATGACAATAACGGATTATTCTATTGAGTTTCGCACTCTTGCTGCCTCTAGTGAGTGGAACGAGCCGGCGCTGCTCGCTCGTTTTCTGGAGGGACTCCACGCAGTGGTTAAGGATGAGATTCTCTCCCGGGAGGTTCCTTCAGATGTGGACTCTTTGATTGCTCTCGCCATCCGCATAGAACGACGGGTAGATCTTCGTCACCGGGCTCGTGGAAGAGAGCTCGCATCAACGGTGTTTCCCTGCTCCGCATCGCAACCATCTCCCTCCTCTGGCTCAGAGTCTGAGCCCATGCAGCTGGGAGGGATTCGCATCTCGACTAAGGAGAGGGAACGGAGGATCACCAACCGCCTGTGCCTCTATTGCGGAGTTGCTGGACATTTTGTTAATTCATGTCCAGTAAAAGCCAGAGCTCATCTGTAAGCGGAGGGCTACAGGTGAGCGCAACTACTCAAGTCTCTCCATCAAGATCCTGTACTACTTTGTCGGTCCATCTACGCTGGACCGGTTCGGTGCTACATGTAGTGCCTTGATAGACTCTGGGGCTGAGGGTTGTTTCATGGACGAAGCATGGGTTCGGAAACATGACATTCCTTTCAGAGAGTTAGAGAAGCCTACGCCCATGTTCGCCTTAGATGGTAGTCATCTTCCCAGTATCAGATTTGAGACACTACCTTTAACCCTCACAGTATCTGGTAACCACAGTGAGACTATTTCTTTTTTGATTTTTCGTTCACCGTTTACACCTGTTGTTTTGGGTCATCCCTGGCTAGTATGTCATAATCCTTCTATTAATTGGTCTAGTAATTCTATCCTATCCTGGAACGTTTCTTGTCATGTGAAGTGTTTAATGTCTGCCATCCCTCCCGTTTCTTCTGTCCCTACTTCTCAGGAGGAACCTGGCGATTTGACAGGAGTGCCGGAGGAATTTCATGATCTGCGCACGGTCTTCAGTCGGTCCCGAGCCAACTCCCTTCCTCCTCACCGGTCGTATGATTGTAGTATTGATCTCCTTCCGGGGACCACTCCTCCTCGGGGTAGACTATACTCTCTGTCGGCTCCCGAACGTAAGGCTCTCGAGGATTATTTGTCTGTGTCTCTTGACGCCGGTACCATAGTGCCTTCTTCCTCTCCGGCCGGGGCGGGGTTCTTTTTGTTAAGAAGAAGGACGGTACTCTGCGCCCCCTGCGTGGATTATCGAGGGCTGAATGACATAACGGTTAAGAATCGTTATCCGCTTCCCCTTATGTCATCAGCCTTCGAGATTCTGCAGGAGCCAGGTGCTTTACTAAGTTGGACCTTCGTAACGCTTACCATCTCGTGCGCATCAGAGAGGGGGACGAGTGGAAAACGGCGTTTAACACTCCGTTAGGGCATTTTGAGTACCGGGTTCTGCCGTTTGGTCTCGCCAATGCGCCAGCTGTTTTTCAGGCATTAGTTAATGATGTTCTGAGAGACATGCTGAACATCTTTGTTTTTGTCTATCTTGACGATATCCTGATTTTTTCTCCGTCACTCGAGATTCATGTTCAGCACGTTCGACGTGTTCTACAGCGCCTTTTAGAGAATTGTCTCTACGTAAAGTCTGAGAAGTGCTCTTTTCATGTCTCCTCCGTTACTTTTCTCGGTTCCGTTATTTCCGCTGAAGGCATTCAGATGGATTCCGCTAAGGTCCAAGCTGTCAGTGATTGGCCCGTTCCAAGGTCACGTGTCGAGTTGCAGCGCTTTTTTAGGTTTCGCTAATTTCTATCGGCGTTTCATTCGTAATTTCAGTCAAGTTGCTGCCCCTCTCACAGCTCTTACTTCTGTCAAGACGTGTTTTAAGTGGTCGGTTCCGCCCAGGGAGCTTTTGATCTTCTAAAAGAACGTTTTACGTCCGCTCCTATCCTCGTTACTCTGACGTCACTAGACAATTCATTGTCGAGGTTGGCTTCAGAGGTAGGCGTGGGAGCCATTCTATCCCAGCGCTTCCAGTCTGACGATAAGGTTCATCCTTGCGCTTATTTTTCTCATCGCCTGTCGCCATCTGAGCGCAACTATGATGTGGGTAACCGTGAACTGCTCGCCATCCGCTTAGCCCTAGGCGAATGGCGACAGTGGTTGGAGGCGACCGTTCCTTTTGTCGTTTGGACAGACCATAAGAACCTTGAGTACATCCGTTCTGCCAAACGACTTAATGCCCGTCAAGCTCGTTGGGCGTTGTTTTTCGCTCGTTTGAGTTTGTGATTTCTTACCGTCCGGGTAGCAAGAACACCAAGCCTGATGCCTTATCCCGTCTGTTTAGTTCTTCTGTGGCTTCTACTGATCCCGAGGGGATTCTTCCTTATGGGCGTGTTGTCGGGTTAACAGTCTGGGGAATTGAAAGACAGGTTAAGCAAGCACTCACGCACACTGCGTCGCCGCGCGCTTGTCCTAGTAACCTCCTTTTCGTTCCTGTTTCCACTCGTCTGGCTGTTCTTCAGTGGGCTCACTCTGCCAAGTTAGCTGGTCATCCCGGTGTTCGAGGCACTCTTGCGTCTATTCGCCAGCGCTTTTGGTGGCCGACTCAGGAGCGTGACACGCGCCGTTTCGTGGCTGCTTGTTCGGACTGCGCGCAGACTAAGTCGGGTAACTCTCCTCCTGCCGGTCGTCTCAGACCGCTCCCCATTCCTTCTCGACCATGGTCTCACATCGCCCTAGACTTCATTACCGGTCTGCCTTTGTCTGCGGGGAAGACTGTGATTCTTACGGTTGTCGATAGGTTCTCTAAGGCGGCACATTTCATTCCCCTCGCTAAACTTCCTTCCGCTAAGGAGACGGCACAAATCATTATCGAGAATGTATTCAGAATTCATGGCCTCCCGTTAGACGCCGTTTCAGACAGAGGCCCGCAATTCACGTCACAGTTTTGGAGGGAGTTCTGTCGTTTGATTGGTGCGTCCGTCAGTCTCTCTTCCGGGTTTCATCCCCAGTCTAACGGTCAAGCAGAGAGGGCCAATCAGACGATTGGTCGCATACTACGCAGCCTTTCTTTCAGAAACCCTGCGTCTTGGGCAGAACAGCTCCCCTGGGCAGAATACGCTCACAATTCGCTTCCTTCGTCTGCTACCGGGTTATCTCCGTTTCAGAGTAGTCTGGGTTACCAGCCTCCTCTGTTCTCATCCCAGCTTGCCGAGTCAGCGTTCCCTCCGCTCAAGCGTTTGTCCAACGTTGTGAGCGCACCTGGAGGAGGGTGAGGTCTGCACTTTGCCGTTACAGGGCACAGACTGTGAGAGCCGCCAATAAACGCAGGATTAAGAGTCCAAGGTATTGTTGCGGCCAGAGAGTGTGGCTTTCCACTCGCAACCTTCCTCTTACGACAGCTTCTCGTAAGTTGACTCCATGATTCATTGGTCCGTTCCGTGTCTCCCAGGTCGTCAATCCTGTCGCTGTGCGACTGCTTCTTCCGCGACATCTTCGTCGCGTCCATCCTGTCTTCCATGTCTCCTGTGTTAAGCCCTTTCTTCGCACCCCCGTTCGTCTTCCCTCCCCCTCCCGTCCTTGTCGAGCGCACCTATTTACAAGGTACATAAGATCATGGACATGCGTTCTCGGGGACGGGGTCACCAATACTTAGTGGATTGGGAGGGTTACGGTCCTGAGGAGAGGAGTTGGGTTCCGTCTCGGGACGTGCTGGACCGTTCACTCATTGATGATTTCCTCCGTTGCCGCCAGGATTCCTCCTCGAGTGCGCCAGGAGGCGCTCGGTGAGTGGGGGGTACTGTCATGTTTTGTCATTTATTATCTTGTCTTGTCCCTGTGCTTCCCATTCTATTCGTTTCCCTCTGCTGGTCTTATTAGGTTCTTTCCCTCTTTCTATCCCTCTCTCTCCCCTCCCTCTCTCACTCTCTCGCTCTCTCTTCTCTCTATCGTTCCGTTCCTGCTCCCAGCTGTTCCTATTCCCCTAATCAATCATTTAGTCTTCCCACACCTGTTCCCGATCCTTTCCCCTGATTAGAGTCCCTATTTCTTCCTTTGTGTTCCGTTCCTGTCCTGTCGGTTCCTTGTCTAGAATTCACCGTGCTGTGTTTGTGTATCGCCCTGTCGTGTCGTGTTTTCCTCAGATGCTGCGTGGTGAGCAGGTGTCTGAGTCTGTCTGGTTCAAGTGCCTTCCCGAGGCAACCTGCTGTTCACCTGCTGTTCAAGATCGAGTCTCCAGTTTGTCCTCGTCATTTCGAGTGAAAGTTGTGTTTTTTGTTTGTATTTACTTTACTGGATTAAAGACTCTGTTTTCGCCAAGTCGCTTTTGGGTCCTCTTTCACCTGCATGACAATAAGTCCCTGTGTCGTTTAACCCATAGGTCCCTGTGTCTTTTAACCCATAAGTCCCTGTGTCTTTTAACCCATAAATCCCTGTGTCTTTTAACCCATAGGTCCCTGTGTCTTTTAACCCATAGGTCCCTGTGTCTTTTAACCCATAAATCAAATCAAATTTATTTATATAGCCCTTCGTACATCAGCTGATATCTCAAAGTGCTGTACAGAAACCCAGCCTAAAACCCCAAACAGCAAGCAATGCAGGTGTAGAAGCACGGTGGCTAGGAAAAACTCCCTCGAAAGGCCAAAACCTAGGAAGAAACCTAGAGAGGAACCAGGCTATGTGGGGTGGCCAGTCCTCTTCTGGCTGTGCCGGGTGGAGATTATAACAGAACATGGCCAAGATGTTCAAATGTTCAGAAATGACCAGCATGGTCGTATAATAATAAGGCAGAACAGTTGAAACTGGAGTAGCAGCACGGTCAGGTGGACTGGGGAAAGCAAGGAGTCATCATGTCAGGTAGTCCTGGGGCATGGTCCTTGGGCTCAGGTCCTCGAGAGAGAGAAAGAGAAGAGAATTAGAGAGCATATGTGGGGTGGCTTTT
>NC_060188.1:5886498-5891498 GCF_021184085.1 Oncorhynchus gorbuscha
AAACTGACAAAAGAAAATGTTAATTTGAGAAAACAACACAGAAACACAGGCACATTACAGACAGAACCCCTTCCTTTATTTATTGCAGGATTGTGATATGTGATTAATCAACATTGGCACTAGTTCCTTTTGAATAATAGTTTGACAATTAAATAAAGTTAAAAACACTTCACTTCAAAGAATAAACACTTCATCACTTCAAAATGTACAAAACACACTAACTGGTATGTTTAGATGTAAGATTAGACATTTGAGTCTAATTAACAATAGGTCATTGAATAGTAACAAGTAGGCTATTATTACTAAAGCATCATTTCAGGTTAGCAAATAAAACATCCATACCAGTGGTGACCAACCTTCCTCCACTGATCCCTGAGCTACTGGGGGAGCCCAGCAACCGCACACTTGATGATCAACTCATTAGGTTTATACGTTGATTCAGGCTGAAACAGAAGCCTGCAAACCCAGCAGACCTCCAGCCAGGTTGTCCTTCTCCTACTATGCTCAGGTTGCTCGCTGAATCAGGCTGGAAACAGAACCCTGCAAACCCAGCAGACCTCCAGCCAGGTTGTCCTTCTCCTACTGTAACAGGTTTGAATCAGGCTGAAACAGAATCCTGCAAAACCCAGTAGACCTCCAGCCAGGTTGTTCCTTTCACTGTAACAGGGTTTGATACGTTGAATCAGGCTGAAACAGAACCCTGCAAACCCAGCAGACCTCCAGCCAGGTTGTCCTTCTCCTTACTGTAACAGGTTTATACGTTGAATCAGGCTGAAACAGAACCCCGTAAACCCAGCAGACCTCCAGCCAGGTTGTCCTTCTCCTACTGTAACAGGTTTATACGCTGAATCAGGCTGAAACAGAACCTCTGCAAACCCAGCAGACCTCCAGCCAGGTTGTCCTTCTCCTACTGTAACATGTTTATACGCTGAATCAGGCTGAAACAGAACCCCAGGTAAACCCAGCAGACTTCCAGCCAGGTTGTCCTTCTCCTACTGTAACAGGTTTATACGTTGTAATATAATAATAATATAGGACATTTAGCGAGACCTCCTTCCCAGTAAACTCAAACACCTTTGGTCAGCATGTCAAAATATGTTGGGAATATGAACAGATGCAGGATCTTCATTTGGGTAATCCTGCCTTAATTGTTCATTTGAATTATTATGTGGATTATAATTAACGGACATTTTTGTAGGGGTTGATAATTTTTTGTAAGGGAAAATCAAATTGGTAAGATGTCACCCAGAAATCAGAATAGAATGTTGATTCCTGACTGCCGTATAAATGATGTAGAACTGTAGAATTTAGAACGTAGCTATTCTAAATATATCTGTGTGATGTCTTGTCAATTAGCAAACCATTTCTAAACCATATCTTCCCAATGCACCATGTATACATCCGTTGGGCAGAGGTATCTGTGCTATCTGGGTTTATTGCCTCTCTCTCACACATATTATTTCTGTCACGTCTGCCTGTGTGCTGTAGCCTGACTTGAGTTGCTCTTTTGACGGACAAAGGCTGATAATTAATGAATATACTATTTCATCCCTGTGTGTGTGCTTTGTTAATGCCTGCGTGCGCGCATGTGTATATGTGTGTTCATGTATGCATATGTGTGGGTATGTGTTGGGGTATGTGTGTGGGCATATGTGTGTGGGTATGTGTGTGGGCATGTGTGCACACACGATTAGAGCATTAGTAGGGATATTCAATAAATATTCAATGCCAAATCCATCACCATTCAGGTGCTCTGTTCTGCTAGGCTAGCTGTGCCTGGCTCTAGACGTATGGTCACCCCTGAGGCTTCCTCCCACCACCACCCAGCTCCACGCAGCCCTGAGCTGTATGTTCACCCTGCGGAGGCTTCCTCCCCCCACCACCCAGCTCCACATAGCCCTGAGACTTCCTCTAGACGTATGGTCACCCTGAGGCTACCTCCCCACCACCACCCAGCTCCACGCAGCCCTGACGACTTCCTCTAGACGTATGGTCACCCTGAGGCTACCTCCCCACCACCACCCAGCTCCACGCAGCCCTGACGACTTCCTCTAGACGTATGGTCACCCTGAGGCTACCTCCCACCACCACCCAGCTCCACGCAGCCCTGACGACTTCCTCTAGACGTATGGTCACCCTGAGGCTACCTCCCCACCACCACCCAGCTCCACGCAGCCCTGACGACTTCCCTCTAGACGTATGGTCACCCTCCACCACCACCCAGCCTCCACGCAGCCCTGACGACTTCCTCCTGTCACCCCCACCCCACCCAGCTCCCACGCAGCCCTGACGACTTCCTCTAGACGTATGGTCACCCTGAGGCTACCTCCCACCACCACCCAGCTCCACGCCCCACCACGTATGGTCACCCTGAGGCTACCTCCCCACCACCCAGCACGCCCCTGACGACTTCATCTATTTATGAGTCCATTAAAGAGCAGCACAAGGACAAGATGTAGCGCTTTAGCTCAGATTTATCTCCCGGCCCCAGACATGCCAGGCCTGATGGATGGAGCAACAAGGGGGAAACGAGGGACATGGCACTCTCAAGGAAATGCACTGACACCTACAGAGTAGCTATATACCGGGGTGGCTGGTTTCATCAGTGCTTCTTCAGTGGGTCCATGTCAGTAATAATGAACCAGCTAGTTGTGTAAGGAGATTGTTAGCCATTGGGACTCACAAATATGTCTAATATTACCTGTTTTAGTACTTACAGAAAGTGCCATGTCAGCGTAATATGCATGAATAAGAGGTATACATGTCTTATAAGACAACACGAACTGTTATGAATATTTATAGCCGACCTTACAACATGAGATAAGCATGATAGAGGAATGTATAAATGCCTCACCACACGCGCTGAATGGCATTACAATACAGCACCAGTGCCATCTCCCCATAAGCCCCTTATGCTCGCTGGGCGGGCGCAGTCTGAACCCACAAAACCCTTTGTTTATGTATCATGTACCCAAGCAGATGGCCCATGTGGTACCTCCAATCTGGCGATGCCTTGATGCCAGTCTGTTGTGCCAGTCTTCAAAGCCCCTCCGCTGTGCCACCACATCTCCTCACTCCCTCCGCTGCGACAACACTTCTCCTCACTCCCTCCGCTGTGCCACCACATCTCCTAACTCCCTCCGCTGCGACAACACTTCTCCTCCACTCCCTCCGCTGTGCCACCACATCTCCTCCTCCTCCGCTGCGACACCACTTCTCCTCACTCCCTCCCAGCTGTGCCATCTCCCTCACTCCCTCCGCTGTGCCACCACATCTCCTCACTCCCTCCCGCTGTGCCACCACATCTCCTCCTCCCTCCTCTGTGCCACCACATCTCCTCACTCCCTCCGCTGTGCCACCACATCTCCTCCTCCCTCCGCTGTGCCACCACATCTCCTCACTCCTCCACTGTGCCACCACATCTCCTCACTCCCTCCGGCTGTGCCACCACATCTCCTCACTCCCCGCTGTGCCACCACATCTCCTCACTCCCTCCGCTGTGCCACCACATCTCCTCACTCCCTCCGCTGTGCCACCACATCTCCTCACTCCCTCCGCTGTGCCACCACATCTCCTCACTCCCTCTGCTGTGCCACTACATATCCTCCCTCCCTCCACTGTGCCACCATGTCTACCTACTCCCTCCACTATGCCACTACATATCCTCCCTCCACTATGCCACTACATATCCTCCCTCCACTGTGCCACTACATATCCTCCCTCCACTATGCCACTACATATCCTCCCTCCACTATGCCACTACATATCCTCCCTCCACTGTGCCACTACATATCCTCCCTCCACTATGCCACTACATATCCTCCCTCCACTATGCCACTACATATCCTCCCTCCACTGTGCCACTACATATCCTCCCTCCCTCCACTGTGCCACCATGTCTACCTACTCCCTCCACTATGCCACTACATATCCTCCCTCCACTGTGCCACTACATATCCTCCCTCCCTCCACTGTGCCACCATGTCTACCTACTCCCTCCACTATGCCACTACATATCCTCCCTCCACTGTGCCACTACATATCCTCCCTCCCTCCACTGTGCCACCATGTCTACCTACTCCCTCCACTATGCCACTACATATCCTCCCTCCACTGTGCCACTACATATCCTCCTCCCTCCCACTGTGCCACCATGTCTACCTACTCCCTCCACTATGCCACTACATATCCTCCCTCCACTGTGCCACTACATATCCTCCCTCCCTCCACTGTGCCACCATGTCTACCTACTCCCTCCACTGTGCCGCTACATATCCTCACTCCCTCAGCTGTGCCACTACATATCCTCACTCCCTCAGCTGTGCCACTACATCTCCTCACTCCCTCAGCTGTGCCACTACATCTCCTCACTCCCTCAGCTGTGCCACTCATATCCTCTCACTCCCTCAGCTGTGCCACTCATCTCCTCACTCCTCAGCTGTGCCACTACATCTCCTCACTCCCTCCGCTGTGCCACTACATCTCCTCACTCCCTCCGCTTGCACTACATCTCTCTCTCCCTCAGCTGTGCCACTACATCTCCTCACTCCTCAGCTGTGCCACTACATCTCCTCACTCCT
This sequence comes from Oncorhynchus gorbuscha, assembly GCF_021184085.1. Classification (NCBI taxonomy): domain Eukaryota; kingdom Metazoa; phylum Chordata; class Actinopteri; order Salmoniformes; family Salmonidae; genus Oncorhynchus; species Oncorhynchus gorbuscha. Next base: position 5,891,079 of record NC_060188.1, read on the forward strand.
CCCGCTGTGCCACTACATCTCCTCACTCCCTCCGCTGTGCCACTACATATCCTCACTCCCTCCGCTGTGCCACTACATCTCCTCACTCCCTCAGCTGTGCCACTACATCTCCTCACTCCCTCCGCTGTGCCACTACATCTCGTCAATGGGCCTCAGAGAACACCTGAGGGGCTGAGACACCACCTGGCTCTAGAGACATACAGAACTCTACATACAGCTAGCTAGCCTACCTCCCATGCATGCTAATGGAGCTAACAGGATGGAGGTTTTAAATGGAGCAAGCTACCTGGGACAGGGTGGATGCTTTAATGGACCTAAATAACAGGGTGGATGTTTTAGGACCACAATGCTACACATGAATATGTGTGTGTGTGTGTGTGTATTGAATATTCACCGTGTATTTGGTGATGATCCTTGCTA
>NC_060188.1:5893998-5896093 GCF_021184085.1 Oncorhynchus gorbuscha
AGGACATATTAGCCACATTGTTTTACCTGAGCATGACCCCAACACTAAGGACATATTAGCCACATTGTTTACCTGAGCATGACCCCAACACTAAGGACATATTAGCCACATTGTTTTACCTGAGCATGACCCCAACACTAAGGACATATTAGCCACATTGTTTTACCTGAGCATGACCCCAACACTAAGGACATATTAGCCACATTGTTTTACCTGAGCATGACCCCAACACTAAGGACATATTAGCCACATTGTTTTACCTGAGCATGACCCCAACACTAAGGATGTATTAGCCACATTGTTTTACCTGAGCATGACCCCAACACTAAGGACATATTATCCACATTGTTTTACCTGAGCATGACCCCAACACTAAGGACATATTAGCCACATTGTTTTACCTGAGCATGACCCCAACACTAAGGACATATTAGCCACATTGTTTTACCTGAGCATGACCCCAACACAGTACAACGGTTTGATTTGTTTGATCGTAGCTAGCTACTTAGCTAGCTACATAGCAGTCTTTGTATCAAAGATAATTGTGTAGTCTAGAGCGATTTTCTAGGTTCGCTAGCCATCTATTGTCGTTCTTTTAAGCATGGCGTAACGTAAACAACACTGCTAGCTAGCCTGCTAGCCCCCGATAACAACACTGCAGAAACTATTACACTCAACGGAACGACTTGATTAGTGTAGTGTCAACAACGCAGCCACTGCCAGCTAGCCTACTTCAGCAGTACTGTATCATTTTAATCATTTTAGTCAATAAGATTCTTGCTACGTAGCTTAACTTTCTGAACATTCGAGACGTGTAGTCCACTTGTCATTCAATCTCCTTTGCGTAGCGTAGCCTCTTCTGTAGCCTGTCAACTATGTGTCGGTTTATCCCTGTTCTCTCCTCTCTGCACAGACCTGCAAACGCTCCTCACCGCGTGACGCGGCCACCCTACTTTGGTGGTCCCAGCGCGCCCGACCCCACGTGGAGTTCCAGGTCTCCGGTAGCCTCTGGAACTGTAATCTCTTGATCAACAAGGCAGAGTTCATCTCAGCCTATGCCTCCCTCCAGTCCTCGACTTCTTGGCCCTGACGGAAACATGGATCACCACAGACAACACTGCTACTCCTACTGCTCTCTCTTCGTCCGCCCACGTGTTCTCGCACACCCCGAGAGCGTCTGGTCAGCGGGGTGGTGGCACCGGGATCCTCATCTCTCCCAAGTGGTCATTCTCTCTTTCTCCCTTACCCATCTGTCTATCGCCTCCTTTGAATTCCATGCTGTCACAGTTACTAGCCCTTTCAAGCTTAACATCCTTATCATTTATCGCCCTCCAGGTTCCCTCGGAGAGTTCATCAATGAGCTTGATGCCTTGATAAGCTCCTTTCCTGAGGACGGCTCACCTCTCACAGTTCTGGGCGACTTTAACCTCCCCACGTCTACCTTTGACTCTTTCCTCTCTGCCTCCTTCTTTCCACTCCTCTCCTCTTTTGACCTCACCCTCTCACCTTCCCCCCTACTCACAAGGCAGGCAATACGCTCGACCTCATCTTTACTAGATGCTGTTCTTCCACTAACCTCATTGCAACTCCCTCCAAGTCTCCGACCACTGCCTTGTATCCTTTTCCTCTCGCTCTCATCCAACACCTCCCACACTGCCCCTACTCGGATGGTATCGCGCCGTCCCAACCTTCGCTCTCTCTCCCCCGCTACTCTCTCCTCTTCCATCCTATCATCTCTTCCCTCCGCTCAAACCTTCTCCCACCTATCTCCTGATTCTGCCTCCTCAACCCTCCTCTCCTCCTCTCTGCATCCCTTGACTCTCTATGTCCCCTATCCTCCAGGCCGGCTCGGTCCTCCCCTCCCGCTCCGTGGCTCGATGACTCATTGCGAGCTCACAGAACAGGGCTCCGGGCAGCCGAGCGGAAATGGAGGAAAACTCGCCTCCCTGCGGACCTGGCATCCTTTCACTCCCTCCTCTCTACATTTTCCTCCTCTGTCTCTGCTGCTAAAGCCACTTTCTACCACGCTAAATTCCAAGCTGCTGCCTCTAACCCTAGGAAGCTCTTTGCCACCTTCTCCTCTCTCCTGAATCCT